>NC_073724.1:83053261-83356291 GCF_023634155.1 Falco peregrinus
TACCAAAGAAAAACATCTAGATTTCTTTGTTTGTTTTCAACTGAGAATATTTACAGTTTTGTGTTCCATACCAGATCAGTACATACAAATGTTACAATGAAGCCTAGAATCCCTGTGCCCTCAATCTGAATAAGACTAATACCAGCTCTAAATCAGCAGACACTTAACAGAATTGTGCCAAATACCACATGGCCTGACTTTCATTTTCTACCATTTAAAATATAATATAATTTTGAAATTAACTTTTTAAATCTTCATATGTTCACATTTTCTTTCCTGATTTTCACAGTATAAAATCTCTATGTGTGTGATCCATTCTGTTCAATATTTCAGAATTCCTTTAACATCAACATACTCCTTTTAAATTAATTCCTGTGCTTCTAAGTAACTTACTGAAAATATTTTTTCTAAACTTCCATATAAATAGTGGAGAGATGCAGCGCACCTAAAATCTGAAGTTCTCCCTAGACATTGCCAATATTTCTCTCTCAATAATATGATGAATCATGGGTAGTTATACTCTTAACTTAGGTGATTCATTAAAGTGCCTTAAAATGGGTGGGCTCAATGTGGATTTAACAGCGTTACTGAAAATAAGACTTTTATGTAATAATGAAACATTTGTTCCATATTTTCCATGGAGAAAGATGGAGCTCAAGATCATGAACCATCTGAGGGATGATATCTGCCCTTTTATCAAAGTCTTGAAATAAACAGAAATATATATAGGCAAAAATATGTTTGTGGCATAACCATAAAAAAGTCTGCTTTTTATAGCAGATTTAATAATATTTTAGTGAAACTTTGTTTTATAAAGTTATGGATTTAGCCTGTAATCCTGAAAGGATAAAAATTAAGGCATTTAGAATTACTTCTGGAACTACAGGCTATCTACACCACATGTGTAAAAACAGCTGTTCTTCAGAGCAGTACTGATAGAAACAGATAGCATTTAGAAACTACTGGGTTTTTGAGATCATAAATCATAGGAAAAATATTTCACTGATGTCGCATGTTGGTCTGAGACCGGAGCGTGGTTCTGTTTGTATTCTCGGGAACAGAATTAAGACTCAAAACGGAGTTAAGAGCCAAGGAACTTTATTTGCCCAACAATAAATCTGTGAATGCAAAGGGAGAGAGGGCGAGAGATAAAGAGAGAGAAAGGAAGGAAAGAAAGAAGGAAAGAAAGGAAAGAGTTCAGAGCAATAGCTACCACCCCGGAGCTGCGACAGTCTGATTTGTTTCCAAGTCCGGTGGGGGAACGTTCCGTCCCATGTTAGTTGGTTCTGTTTTTTATAGAGTTGTTACAAGCTGTTCTGATTAACCACACCCCCCACCTGACAATGGTGTACGTGCCCAACATTCCTCAGGGGCCTCCAGGCACCTTGACCCCCCTGACCCCATGTCTGGCACATGCACAGGGGTTTGGTTAAGTTTTGCAGGATCAGCCTCTCCCATTGCTCCATGGAGTCAGTCAGTTTCCTCTTTATACAATGTATAGATAAACCTATGCAGTGGCAGTGGTGTTATCTTCCTGCCTTACATCTCTTCTGTGGCAGTGGTGCTGTCCTCCTGCCTTAACAATGTACAGATCATTCACTGTGGTGATGGCATGAGTTTCCTGCCATAGCAATGTTGAGACAACACATCTGCTGTGGCTGTGGTGGGTCTCACCGGTGCAATCTCTTACAAATGAACAACAGAAAAAGCAGCAATTCTGAATTGACTTAAACATTTGGGCAAAAGAGAGTGTAAAGAAAGCAGAAGTAGACACCAAACTGATGATAGACTTGACATTTCTATAAGAATGCAACAAAGACCTTTCACTAATAGAAGAAAGGAAGCTAAAGGAAAGTAAAAATCAAGTATTCCTGCAAAAGGGAAAAAGAGGGAGCCTGCTACATGTGTACATTCCACAGTATTTAGGGTATTTGGAAAACAAACAATGCTTTACAGGCTATAGTTGTGTACCAGAAGACCAGGAATGGTAGGTCCCCCCAATATGAATCACTGAGAAACACGAGGTCCCAGAGACTAAAATGAAGATTTTGGATTTGCCAAAAAAGGCACCTTTACCACTTGCTACATATCATAATGATGAAGTTTTCTAAAACAGTTCTCACAACTTAAATCACTGAAAAAAAGACAGCATGTAAGGACTGATTATAGACAATGGGCCTTATTTGTTAAATGGGGCTTGAATTGTTAAATGTGCAGTTTCAGGCTCTCCTGAGACTTGAGACTGCTGCTGTATCTCCTGTCTAGTGGGGCTGACCAGCTACTCCACTGTGGCCTGTTCAGGCTGGTAAGTGATCCTCAGAATTTCCAAATAATATTTTGGGTATGCAATCACATTGCCTGACATTGTAAGTTGGCCAGCAGCCAAGCACTCATACAGGCACTTGCTCAGTCCTCAACCATGCAGGACAGGGGAGAGAATAGGAAGAGAGAAAGCAAGAAAACTCATGGGTCAATATAAATACAGTATAGTAAGAGAAGGAAAACAAAGAAAAACAATTGATACAATCACTCACCACTTCCCACAAGCAGATCAATGCCCAGCCTGTGTCAGAGAAATGGCCACCTTGAAAGCCAAATTACATCCACCACCTTCTTCCTCTAGCCCAGCTTTTATTGCTAACCCAGTTTTTATTGCATAATGTAATATGAGATGGAATATCCCCTTGGCCAATTGAGGTCATCTGTCTCAGTTGTGTCCTTTCTTAACTTCTTGCCCAGTTCCAGCCTACTGGCTTCTCACGGGAGTGGAGGCAGAGCCTTGATGTTGTGCAGACACTGTTCAGCAGTGGCCAAAACATTGTTGTGTTATCAACACTGTTTTAGTCACAAATTCAAAACAGCACCGTGTGGGCTGCTATGAAGGAAGTTAACTCCATCCCAGCAGAGCCCAGTACACTTGATCAACATTTGAAACAGAAGATTGGAAAGTAGTGCAATGCACTTACAAGTACCACAAATTACCACTGAAGAATCAGGGAGTAATTGGTTACCTATGGAGAACCACAGGAGATGTTCTGGTCATATCTTATTTTGGCATGCCTTTTGATGAATTTTGACATCTCCATCTCTTAATGACTTTAAAAAATCAGGCCTTAAGGTTACATATTTCAGTCATGTCAGATCTCGTTCACATAAATTACTGTAAAGCTAAGCAGGGTCAATCAGTATACCATTCAAGATCATATATGTGGAGGTTTGTTTCCTTGTTCTGTGAATATCTAAGCATATTGTATTTTAAATTGTAGAGTCAGTCAGTCTCACCTTGTGTCTCTTTATAAATGTTTATGAAGTTTAGAAAGTAAAAACAAACAGAAATAAAACTTTGGTACTGTGGGTCTTCTCCTATCCAAGTGCTCAAGGTAGACTCAGTTTCTGTCATGTCTCCCTTCTGTTCTTATATCTGCAGTGTTTCACCTGGGGGCACAGCCTAAAGGTGATGGGAGAGAAATCCTGATCAACTAACAAGAAACAACATTCCCCACATATCATAAAAGATTTTATTTCATACTTAGGACACCAAATTTGTTGTCCATTTTTGTCTATTTTTAATCACATTTTATGCACCTAACTCCCACACATATGGGATTTAAGTGTAATCAGAATCACAGTTTCTAACTGTGTCTGATTTCAGTTTATGAATTCAGGAGGGATTAGTTAAAGTAGAGCTGAAAAACTTATGCTGATAAAAATTTGCAGGTGAAACTTTTTATAAAATACTTATGGAAGCATATATGAGACCAGGCATGACATATAAACTCTACTACTGGAACTATGATCTTAGCGACACTGCTTTTATTCTTGCTGCCCCAAACAAAACAGTTTTAAACAAGAACGTCACTCTTCATCATTTCTTTCCTCACCAAAACACTGAATAAAAATAAATATATTTTATATCCTTTTTTTTTTCCAAATTTCTAAAACTATCCTTGCCAGGTGCCACCTTTTGGCTCTTAAATACTACATGTCTTATCTGACTGCTTTTTCATTTCACTTTGTCATTCTTTGCCATTTCAAACACTTTACTGTTCCTTTTATTCTGAAAATTTATTTATCTGACCTAGCCACCTTGAAGAGTAGAAAAGGCCTTAAAATATGCATTCTGAACATGTGTTTCATATGAATGGATTAAGGCAACTATGTTGGAGTGAGATGTTTTCTATTGATACCCCCACGTCCTACTACAGAAAGGTTTACTTTTCTCTATTACCAGAGAAAGAGGATAAAGTGACTGGCTCAGAGGCAGTCTAACACTCAGAGGCTTAGAAGCAGACATATGGTTAGCATAGTAATAGAATAGGCTCTTCAGTTCTTATCTAGTTAGACAGTTTGTGTATGTTTTCTTTTCTCACTGAAGCTTATTTCCCTAACCTGAAACGCAGGCCAATCACTCAAGTTGGCCCACAGTTCAACATGAAGTCAGGTCCAAAGGGTGGAGTTCTTTAAGCAAGTGTTGCACATCTATCTCTTCAGATAGACATGGGTACACTGTAATAAATTCTTAGTGTATTATCAGCGCATTTATTTGACATTAAACATTTAATATCTAGGTAAGGGCTAGCTAGCTCCAAACAGCTAATTTAAAGTTCTAAGAACTTTTGAAAATCTAGTTGCTTCTGTTAGGTCCTTAACATGGCAGTTGATGTTTTCTGCAAATTTGAATGCTGCAGCCTCAAAACACAATTTCTAAAAGATGTATCACTTTATGGTTTAAACAGCCTTCATAAAATACAGGACAGAATCAACTTCTATGTAACAATAAATAGAAAATTAAGAAAAATGATCCTTACTATTTTGGCTAGCTTTTATAGCCTGGTGTATTATGGAGTTATTTGCAAAGAAGGGTAAATAGTAACTGCAATATTATGTAATGCTTGTAAATTAACTGTTACAGTAATTGCTCTGATCTTCTGTTTTTAACTGCCTTTAAGTGCCATATAACTTTTTACAGTTCATGTGAAATATTAAATGTTTAAAATTTCCTGAGACATGAAATAATAAATAAGAATAAAACTAAAATAGAAACAAAATGTTTCTAAATATTGTTTAGAGATTTAGGAGCATGTCTATTATGCACTTTGTGTATAATTATTACCAGAGAAGAGAGAAGGAGGAAATACAGAAACGAGGGGAAGGAGGAAATAGAGAAAAATACAAGAAAAGACTATTATGTAATTAATTTGAGAATCTTAACTCAAAACTATACATAGTTCCCCTGCATATTTCTTTAGTCACATAGAAGAGATTGTTAAATGCCATTGCTACAGAAATTTAAACAGAAAGCTCAATGATACAAAGATTATCTTTGTGACTGGTAGACCTGGAAGAGTTGTGCTCTCCTGTCAGTATGTCACAGCAAACTGCTATGTATGCCCTCTGCCAGTGTAAAATGTGACATGCCACTACCTGACTTGCCCTGGGAAAAACAAGCAACTTTTATTATCTCACTAAAAAAATAATATTTGTATCTGTGCTCTTAGTAGTACCACTACAACTCTTCAGTGGATAAGCTTTCACAGAATCACAGAATCATCAGGGCTAGAAAGGACCTCTGGAGGTCATCTGTTCCAACCCCTTATAAAGCAGGTTCACCTAAAGCAGATTCCACAGAGCCCCATCCGGGCAGGTTTTGAATGTCTCCAGAGAAGCAGACTCCACAGCCTCTCTGGGCAGCCTATTCCAGAACTCTCTCACCCTCAAGGTAAAGAAGTTTTCCCTCAAACTCAGATGGAACTTCCTGTGCTTCAGTTTGTGTCCATTGCCCCTTTGTCCTGTAACTAGGCACTACTCAAAGATGCCTGGCCCCATCATTCTGACAGTTGCCTTTAAGATATTTGTGGACATTCATAAGACCCCCTCTCAGTATTCTCTTCTCCAGACTAAACAGGCCCAGCTCTCTTGGCCTTTCCTCATAAGGGAGATGCTCCAGTGTGCTCTACTTAAATGTAGAATGAGGCCCTGAATGATAACACAAACAATTCAACAGCCCTTATAAGCATTTTATGCTTTCAAATAATTCTTAAATACACATGATATATGCACAACTACCATAGAATCTTAAAAACTAAGACCCATAACTACCCATCGCTTTCTTTTTGGTTGAAGGGCGGCTCAAGTGCCATGTAATTTTCATTTGGCTGCTAAGAAAAGGTAATAAACCCTCTTCTTTCTTCCTCTATGACCTTTTTGCTTCTTTAACAGCAAAGCACAATAAAAGCCTGTTGATGTTTTTTCTTTCCCATTCTGTACCAAATGTACAGGAAGATGGGATTCTGGTTACTTTTAGCCTTTTTAATCAAAATAGAAGTTTCTTTATGATTATCCTTGATTTTCTGTGTAGCTGACACTGAACCACATTGCTTCTCCGTAAGACTTCTGGACAAATTATCCTAAATTTATTCCCATTAATCTGAACACCCAGTCTGTTTTTCTCCTCCTCCTCCCCCCACTTCTTTTCTTCTGCATGAACACAGATCTGAACACATAACACTATTGACAACCAATCAACAGATGGGAGCATCCCTCATTGTCTCCCAGACTTTTGTAATATACTGCCATGTGGTACAATGATTTATATCTGCAAACCCTTTCTGCAATTAAGGTTCTAAAATGACTAAACAAAATAGAAGTGCTTTATTTTATATAGTGGATCGTTAGCTACAACACTCATAAAAGAAGAATGCAAACCTATACCCTTCTAGAGAGTTCCCAAACCACTAGAATAGCAGTCAGGTGAAACAGGACAAACTCAAATTTTCTCTTAAATCTGACCAAATCTGTAGAGAGGAAAGAATAAAAGCCTCTCAGGTTAGAAAGGGAGGAAACAGGATAGAGTATGTCTCAGTTATGAACTCTCTGGAAGCAGAAAATAATCTTAAATCTTCTTCCCAGCTCCCTGTACTGTGTGATCAATGACTCTTCAGTGCCAAAATAGTTAAATTAGTCCTTAAAAGACTCCTTTAGAGAAGTCAGATTTTAAAATTATCTCTTGACATTTTCTATTAGCTAATTTCTGGTGGCTCTTTGCTCAGTGTGCTGATCCTGTTTCCTTATGCTGATTGTTCAGAATCCTGTTCTGGTACTTCTTATTGTCTTCATGCACTGTACATGAATATTAGTGTTTCACTTAAGGTTTTGGATTCTATTCTGGAAGGGTAGGATTTGTTTGATTAAAAATACATTTGCAGAAATCTGTGTTTGACCTTAGGGTCTCTGCAGAAAGACATATACTTCCAGAATTAGTTGCAGGGGTTGGCATGTACCTACATGAACTTCATGTTGTCACATTTGTCAGCCTGTCAAGGCCACTCTGCATGAAAGCCTTGGCCTCCAGCATACTGACCACTCCCCACACTTTGGTGTCATTCAGAAATTTGCTGAGAGTGCACTCTATCCTATCATCCAGGTAATTAATGAAGACTTTAAACACTATTGGGTCCACTGTTAATCCCTGAGGGATGCTGCTAGTTGTTTGCCAGCAAGACTTTGCACCGCTAATCATAAGACACAATACTGGGGATAATAGAGTGCTAAAGTCAGTATCAATTTAGTATCTTCATTAATGACTTTGACTGTAGGCTAATGAGAACTTTTGGGAAGTTTGCAGATGATACTAAACTGGGAGGTGTGTCTGATACATCAGATGTTTGTGCCACCACTAGGAAAGACCTGAACAGGCTGGAGAACTGGGCAGAGAGGAATCTCATTAAGTTTGACCAGATGAAATGCAAAATTCTGCATACAGGGAGGAACAATCCCAGGCACCAGCACACACTGGAGACCAATAATCTGGAGAGCAGTTTTGCAGAAAAGGCCCTGGGGATCCTAGTGGACAAGTTGAAGATGAATCAGCAATTCACAGGAAAGAAGGCTAGAGCTATCCTGGGCAACACTAGGAAAAGTGTTGCCACTGGCTTGAGAGAGGTGATTCTTCCCCTCCAATCAGCACTGATGAGGCCAAATCTCGAGTGCTGTGTCCAGTCCAGGGCTGCTCAGTAGAAGATATGTGCTTACTGGAGTAAGGCCAGAGCAGAGTTGAAGAGACTGAAATGTGAGGAAAGGCTTAGAGAGCTGGGATAGTTTAGCTTGGGAAAGAGAAGACTCAGGGGACTCTGATGGACATGCATAAATACCTGATGGGAGGGTGTAAAGCAGATAGAGCCAGAGCTTTCTCAGTAGCAACCAGTGATAGGACAAGAGCCAATGGACACAAACTGAAACACTGGAAATTTCATTTGAATGTAAAAAAATAATTTCTTTTTACTGTGGGGCTGGTAAATGCTGGCACAGTTTGCTTACAGAGGTTGTGGAGTCCCCATCTGTGGACTTAATAAAAACCTGGCTGGACATGGCCCTCGGCAACCTGCCCTAAGTGAGCCTGCTTGAGCAGGTGGGTTGAACAAGGTGATCTCAAGAGCCCTCTTCCAAAATACAAGATTCTGTGGTTCCTTGAGCCAAGCATCCCTGTCAATTTTACACATACCCTATCACTAAACCAGCCCACTTCTTACCAATATGATAATAATGCAAGTGAAAATTAACATGTTTAATAATTGTATGAAAATAGAGTGATAAGCTATGTACATTTTGTAGAAGACAAATAAATTTCATTTTGCATCAACAACATTTCACAGGCAAACACGTTTAAATTTTGTTAGACTTTGAAGTTGTGTCTTGTAGATAATGTCTAGACAAATCTCAGGCATCAAACTCAAACTATAATTATGTTATATGAGGGAAAAAGTAGCATATCAGTATTTTGGTTATGCTATTACTAGTGTTTCTAAGATCACAATGTTAACACAATACATGGACAAAGACAGAAGACAGCAAAAGTGTCCAAGAATAAACAAGCAATAGCCACTGATGTCTATGTTCACTAACTTTAACTCTGAAATATTTCTTAATATGTTAAACAAAGCATCCTTTAAAAACAAATTCCCAATTCTCCTTGCTACAGAAAGAATCATGCACTTAAGAAAACTTTTCTACACATATTTTGTATATTGACATACACAGAAGATGTAAACATAATTGGGAAAAAAAAAATTAGTATTCACTAACAGCTACCGGCTCTTCATAATCTAGCTAATGACTGACATTAGGAATGTGAGTTTGAAAACATTTTTATAAAACATATACCACAGTGCAACAACAATAAAATCTATAAATTCTTTAATTATTTCAAGTGCATTGAAATGATTGATCATAAACTTTCATTCTTTTGTTTAATTCAAACCTCATTAAAAGCATATACCTGTGAGTTTCAATATAATGTATCTTATCACCAAGTGTAGTCATGGAATTTTTATATATTTAATCCTACAACCATGTAGCAGAGAAGATGAGATTACTCGGATATATTCTTCCACTTCAGTAAAAATTACATGAATATTACATTTATACTTACAACCATCCTGTAGAAATAATGAGATTACAGCTACTGTACTTCCTCTAAGAATAATAAGGAAAAAAATGTAGTACTCTACATGATTATATTTCTTAAGTCACTATAAAAGACAAAGGAGATCATGCTTTTTTGTAAAAACAAAAGTGCAAAAGTGTCATTGAATTAGCTCTTACAAGGTATTATCAACACATATAAGTAGGACAGTGAAATTCCTTTTTATTTTTACTAGCCAAATTAGAAAATACATAATAGGGGAAAAAAAGACACTTTAATTATATCGAAAGAAAAAGAACATAAGGAGATAAATTGAGTGTGCTTTTATTTACTAAGATAGGTCTGATTTTCCTTTCTGGTTTTTTTGTTTGGTTGTTTTTTTATTCCAAAAATTAGCTAACCTGTTCCACTTAGAAGGAATTGGCTCTGGTACAGTTTTATTATATTTTTTTATGCAGTACTATCTATTATAAAGAATATTCAAAATCCCATTTACTTGAATGCAGCAGAAATATGCTTCAGAAAAATGCTTCAGAAAGGGAATTCCTTTCCTACAATGCTTTTTGCAGCAATTAGTCAGTCCAGAATCCAGCCTACCCAAACTACTCTCAGGACCGAGCAATACGTATGAATTCAGGTTGTTTGATGATTCTTGATGCCACCCTATGACAAGTTCTGCTTCTTTAAGCTGTGTTTCCCTTTAGATACAGAAACACAGAAATGTGTTTCAGGGTACGTTTCAGCTGTATTTTTTCCTGTTAGGAAGAGAACTATCAATTTTGTAAAATAACAATTCCTTTATCAAAACAAATAAGTAGCAACCAGCTGTATGGGCTGCATGGTTATATTGGACTTAAGCATCCTGAAATGTCCAACGAATACAAATATAAAATAACTTCTAAAAGTCAGTGTAGATTTCACGTTGGTAATGATTAACTGGAAGTCTTTAACACTATCTGAATTAAGTCTTTCATCATTCCTCTAAGTTATAATTACATCACATTAAGTTCATTTTAAAAACATACAAAGTCTTGGTGGAGACTGATCACAATATTTCAGGAAATTAAATTACTCAAGGAAAACAAATCATACATTTGTTCAATGAGATAGTTCTGCTATGCATACAGTTACCAGGTTTAAATCACAGATATGTTATTTCAAGATGGATATCAAGTTTCTATTTTAGAAGAAAAGGTAAGATTGCAATATAGATGTACTTTTTCAGGTTTATTCCATTAAATCATCCCTTTTCCTTGCTACCTACTTTCACTTTGAATTAGAAAGATAGGCAGACACTTAAACAACTAGCTCTTATAATACATCATCTATGTACTGACTAGGAAAAAAATCTTCAGTTCATGATGGATGCCAGTATAGTATAGGTGTACATTGACAATATATTACAAACTTGCTGTTGGGGGATGTTGTTTGTTTGGTTTTGTTTTTTTCCTAAAAAAGTGTGAATGCTTCCATTTCATGTCATCATTTTCTAAAAAAAAATAAAATAATAAAACCTTGAAGAAGCAGATTTGGAAAAAAGAAATCTATAACCACAATGGTTCCAACTACATTTTTTTTTCCTTATTTACTTTGGGGTTTAGTTATGGCAATGTATAATTTTTCTTTCCTGTTACTCTGTTGTTTCCCACATGAATAGCAACAATGTTTAGCACTACTGTAAATGTTTTAATACTTTTAGACATTTTAGGACCAGAAAGAATTGTTATAAAGTAACTACTAGTGCAACACTAATTGTATCATAAAATACAGTCTTGAGAAAGATAATGAAACCTTCATCTGAAAACTGCTGAGTAGAAAGTCTCTTGTTTATATGTAACATGCAAAAAAATAAACAAACAAAAAAAATAATTGAAAATGACAGAACAGCCTAATCTAAGGGAATTCCAAACTAAAGATTATATTCACATTAGCTTAAAATATCTGAAAATTAGATGTCTAAATCTGAGCTCCTCTGTTTGTTTCCCTTTTTAAATCGATGCAGAGAAATAGATGCTTTCATACCACAATACATGTAGTGTAAAGCAGACACTTGTTTTAAGATCATTATCAATTTCTCAACATGGATCCTTCTTTTTGTCCATTGACTATAAAACAAGGAGCAATATTTAGCATTGAGTTAGACGCCTTGGTTTTTAAAACCTAACCTAAGACAGTGGAATTATGTGACTCATACTCCTGTCCTACTTTGAACCCAAAGAATTAGTAATGTTTTTGTTTGAAGCAGAGCTCATTGGAATTTTGGGAAGCTGTAGGGTTTTTCAAAATTTTTTTGTTTGGCAAACCAACTCTGTTACTTCTATGAAATCATATTCACCCTGTTTTATTTATGTATGCATTTTGTATGTTAAACTAACTGAATGCAACCTTCATAACAAATGAAATCTAGAAGGTTTTATTTCAAAATGCCACTTCATAGATTGATTAGAGTTCCAGGGGATGTTCTTGACTCCTTTACAGTGTTTCAAAGATGTGAGTGTATGTGTGTAAGTGCATGCATGAAGTAATAAGTATGTGACTTCCCTGTGTAACTTCTGAGCACGCATTCAGTTATAGCACAATTTGACACAAGTGCAGATATATCAAGGACCTTAGATTTCTTCAACCCCATGAGATACACAGTATTTTAGTGAGCAACCTTCTATGAAAGCCTTTTGTGGATGGAAGAGGATGAGGCATAAAGCTAGTGAGTATTTTTATAGTCCTGGCAAGTAATAGGCAGAAACTGGGTTGAAACCGAATGTATTCTGAAATTTAATTAAAATATTTCTCATCATGTCTTAGATGATCAGACACCTCTGTCTCTGCTTTACTGTTATTTAAAAGGCAGACACACCTAGAGGAAAGCCAAAGAAGGAGACAAATAAAACTACTCTCCCCTCAAATCAGGCATGGTTGCTCTGCTCCCAGATTATTTGTCTCTACTCCTCCCTTTTACATTAATGTCAATCAGAAGAACACACACTGTGCTCCTAACACTGTCCTGTGTGTCTATCCCATCTTTCCCCACCCCTGCTTTAGAAGGAATGGCAAAGCTATGCACATATTGCATATGTGCAATAAATGTGTATACATTGCACATACATAGTCCCATAATAAATATATATAGCACACATACATTCAGTTTTCAGTTAGGAAATTAGAAATCACCGTGATGAAAATGATTGACAGACAAAGCCAGTTTTAAACTTCAGGATGCTGATTTATCGGGTTGCTATTCATTAGCAATAAATATTGCTGATCTTAGTTCTTACTTATTACCAATTGTCATTACTACATATATAAGAGAGTCCTTAACACTTAGAACTTAAATCAGCAACATGAAGCTGATATGGTCTAGTTAGATTTGACAGTTACAGACCTTAATTGTCTTAGTCCCTGAGGTCAGGTGGCCACACCTGACAACTCTTCAACAAGAGAAGCTGGAACCAAAGTGGTATCTTCATTCTTTCCATTCTTGCCCCTCCCTTCATTAATGTTTTGTGGTCTCCAGCTCTCTCCAACAGAAAAGGGGTGATTTTATCTGCTAAGGACAATGATGATCTTCTAGGACCTGGGCTTGATATTGTTTTGCTAAATACCGTTCCTCCTTACCCTACATTCTTTGCTCCTCTCTCACAGATTTTACTACTTGCATGTATTTTTCTGATTTTCCACTACCTGTGGACCTGTGCTGCAAGTCTCCTCTGCAGTAGTGTTTTCCAGATTGCTGATATTACATATCTTACAAAATGCTACAGATTGTGTAACAAAATGAGTAATGTATTGTTTTAGTTTACTTTTACTTCTACCTTACATATAAACAACAGGCCACAGTTTTGGCTACAACTTAGAATATGATCATCTGTTCTGTAACCTGTTCTACCTCTGGTGCACTGTTTCTGGCACTCCTAGCTGCACTGTGCCTGGTTTCAGTGGGAGATAGGAAGGACATATTTTTAATGTCTGGTGATTTGGTTACTGTGGTAATCTACTGGGGTGTGAAGAATGCAACTGCAGAAATTTAAATCCAGGTCTCCTGATCTCTTAGAAAATGTTCTGCTTGAAAATTTATTCAAAAGCCTTTGTTTTTAAGTGAAGTAACTGAAATAACACAGCACAGACTTAAAATATGATAAGTACAGCTTATTTCTAAGCACACTGAATACATTAGGTCTCTTGCATTGGGTTTGTATTTTATCTAGACATTTGCAACTGTAAATACATGCATGCTCATGATCTTCAGGTTTAGGGTCTAAAGTATTTTCAAGTGACTAAACAAGTTTGACAGCATTTTTGTATATCACTTTCCAGAAACTAAGCATAAATTCTATTTAAGTACTGCTTTCATCTATGATTTGTTTTGTTGTGTTTGGAAACAAGCTCTGATTTTGAAAGAATCCTTGCTGGTTTAAGCCTGACTGATTCTGAGCGTAACATTTTGTACATTGTTTCATATAGTACTGAATGGAGAAATATTGGATGCTGAAAAATAGCATGTATGCACACATACATACATATTTATCATCCTGCAGAATGTTGACATTAATATAGGATGGCTGACAATACCATCTTATACATTAATTATACATGGAGTACTTTCTCTTGGGATATCAAATCACATTCATTCATAAAAACGTTCAGGGAGATTATGTGATAGCAGCATTACACATGGCAGAACTGTATCTTCTAGCAAATGTATTTAACAACTCTCATCAGTCAGTTCTTTTCACTGTTGTCAATACAGTAGCGTGTAGCTTTAGATCAGAGTGTAAGTATTTGGGTTTAATGGTAGACTACAGGGATTAATTAAAGTAGAATTAAGAGAAAAATTATTAAAAAAAAAACCCAAAAAACTACACAACCAACATGCTTTGACAATCCTGTAAATAATATTAAATACTGGTCTGTAATTATTAAACAGAAAAAAATGACAGTTATATTTGTCAAAGATTAACCCATATTAAAGTGTTTATTTTCTCTGTGTGTTATATGTAAGTATGCTTGGCTCAGTCATGACTATCTTTTCTATTTTTCTTCATAAAGTAATAACACTGCTAACTCATTCCAAGAATTTCCTTCTTTTCTTCCTCAAAGTTTATTTATTTATGAGGAAATAACTGCACTACTACACCCAAGAAATTCCTCATTATCCAGTCCTAAGACTAATTTTGTTCATCCAATTAATGGAGCCAAAGAGGGTGTTTAGGCTAGTGGTATTCTGTGGATTTCTTAACTAAAGCATAGACTAGACAGTTTGCTTAAGACTAACTAAACTAAATCTTGTATTCAGAAAAAATAATCCAAATTAACATGTCTAAATTTAAAATTACTTAATTAGACTCTTTAAAAACATTACAGACTTTTTAAAAAATATACTAAATGCTAGAGACTGTACGTTGACTACAGGTGCATACCTAGATGACTAGTGTGAATTAGATGCCTGATTTTAAGAAAATTATTTTAAAGTTGATTAATGTTAGATGGACAACACACATGCCTTTATGGTATGTCTATTTAAGCAAGCTGGTCTTTAATAAATATATGTGTGCACTTCATGAAACGTCCCTGAAAACTGGTTTACTCACGTCCAGTAAAAATTAATAGCTAGCTTTGAAATAAAATGCCTATTAATATAACTCTCTAAATATAATATTTCTAAAGTTTCTCTAGTCATTTTCCATACAGTTATTTTCTGGTTAGCTCAATTCTTGCTGAAAAACTAGGTTTCTTTACATAGAGATTGACAATCAGATTCATTGATACATGTTAAAATAGGATATCAGAAGCCAGAGTTATTGCTGAGAACAATGAACTGAAACCAAGTCAAGAAGAAGCAATCAGTAAGCTTGAAAGAGATTTTTCTAATTACTTGGCACTGGAATTTAGTTCTTACATAAACATAGAAAATATTACATGAACTTTATGAGATACATTCATAAAAGAAGATTTGTACACCTTCTGCAGTTTTTTTTTAAAAAAGTAAAATAATTGAACCAAGCTATGGGCAATTCCTTATAAATGACTGTTGATATACAGGAAAGCCTCAGGTATGGGAAAGATAAGATATTTAAAGATAAGAAAGATAAGAAGACAGATATTTCCGCCCCCCCCCCCCCAAAAAAAAAAAAAAGAGATGTCTGAGAATTGCAAAATATATACAGCCTTTGCTTAGTGAGCTGCAAAGATCACTTGGCAATCATTTTCCAACTCATTTCATATGACACTGATAACATTTTCTATCAGTTATAAACAGTTATTTAACATGTTTTCAGTACGAGATATATTATGAAACTATGAAAATTATTCCACATTAGCATAAAAATTTTGCTTGTGTAAATACCATTTTTTTCATCACTTAAATAATGATGGAGTGTTGAGGATACTGGCAAATCTTTATTAATTATATTTTATTTGCAAACACTGTAAAACTATAATGAAAAATAAGTTTTTTGTTTTCATAGAAACATGAAATGATCCCTCAGACAAGGATTATTAAACTGTTTTCTTTCAAGTGTTTTTCATCTGACTGGTATAAACTGGTTGCTGAAGGAGTGCACAAAGGTGGGGTTTTTTGTGATTGGAAACCCTCATTACCACCAATAATAGCACTAATATAAGAAACACATTGCCACTTATATAAATGAAAAATAAGAAAGACTTTCTTTCTGGAAAAAGATAGAAGTTTGTAGCAGGCCTGATCCATGGGGATAAAGAAATCCAACTCCATTCCCAGCCTCTTGTGCATGAATGACTCAGGTTATTTTAATTATTATTTTCCCTAGAAACAGACTTCTGTCTCTTCCTAGTGGATGGAAAGGACTACTAGTGTTCCCAAGAGAAGGATGGGTGTATACGTTAATGCCAAAATATTATGAAAATCCAAGTCAGGATCAGGTTCAAATTGTTCATCATAGACCTCATGAAATGTCGGAGTGAAAGAAAAAGTCCTGTGAATCAACTGTGTTTACATTTCTTCTCTCTTCTAAAATTATGTCTGAACATAATCTAGTATATGGTGCCCTCGATAAAAAAAAAAAAAAAAAAAGTATATCAAAAGACACATGTTCAATGACTCATGTTGTTGTTCAGTTAGTAAATTCATTTCAGATTCCAAAATTTTTGCCACTTTTTCTGACATTTGAAGTAATTCCTAAGTTTTTAAGGTATAAATCCAAGAGAATATTTTAGATATTATTAAAAAAAACACCAGAATCTTCTAATCTTTCTCCTTGTTTGCAGTGAGTCACAGCATAATAGAGAATACAATTTTAAGATTAATTAAGCATCACTAGTTATGGAATAAGAGACATTGTAAGTAATTTTCATTTAAATAATGAAATATATTTTCAAATATAAAATGCAATGGCAGTTACAGTTTATTGCTCTTCCATGATTTGGCAGAGTTGAAACGTTCAAGAATTTTTAATTCCTAGAATTATTAAAATAACTGAAATTAGATGGGGAAAAATCATCAGTATGTTGAAAGCAGAAAATGGGACTGAATCATCAAGCCACGCTGGGCCACCATAGCAGCTTTCAAAAGGATTTGACCCTCAATTTTCTATCCAGCTCAGAATAAAGAAGTTAATTTAAAATGTCAAAAGAATGACATGTAGAAGCAGCTGTAGACAGCCATACTTAGTTAGTAATAAAGCAGAACGTTACAACTTGGCAGAGTGAAATTAAGACTTTAATTGAAGACTCTGAGTCAGGATAGATAGGATTTTATTCCAGGGATAAAGAAAATCACATAATCAAAGACTCTTGGGGACACATTTGGGGGACAGGGTCTTGGTGAGACACATGGGGAGTAGCTCTGAGTGATACTGTTGGAGATGCACAGATGGAGAGACTTTGAAGACAGGAGACTCCAGGGGTGGTGGGAGAGGATCAGAGGCAGAGCTGAAAGGGCTCAGAAGAGGGCTTCTAAGTGACATTCAGAGGAAGCACTGGCCCAGGACAAGGACAGTGCACCACACAACTGTGACCACTGAGCTGAGCTGCATGACCTTCCTCTTGGAGAGAGCCATCATCCCTCAAGGGACAAGAAATTTATGTAATCAGTAAAAATATGCATATGTCTGTGACTAGAGAATTTTCATATTTCAGTCCATTTAGTCTCTGCACTATCAGTTTCATCTTAACTGTGACACAGCAGTATCCAGATTTTTTCCTAACAATTTTGATGATTGCATAAGTAAACAATCCTCCCCCACTCCCTTCCTGTGAGCAGCTGAAAAATTTAGACTAAGCCACCAGTGTTTTCATAAGAAAAGAGAAGCAGCAGCATAGTCTTTATATAAACAGCTGAGATTATAGCAAACTAATTTGTGCCCAGGTGTCCAAGAAGGCCAAAAGCATCCTGGTTTGTATCCAAAATAGTGTGACCAGAAGGAGAAGGGAAATGGTTGTTCCCCTGTACTTGGCACTGATGAGGCCACACCTTGGATATTGTGTTCAGTTTTTGGCCATTCACTTCAAAAGGGATGTAGAAGTGCTGGAGCGTGTCCAGAGAAGGGCAACAAAGCTGTTGAAGGGTCTGGAGCACAAGTCTGATGACAAGCATCTGTGGAAAGTGGGGTTGTTTAGCCTGGAGAGGAGGATGCTCAGGGGGGCCTTATTGCGCTCTACAACTACCTGAAAGGAGGTTCTAGGCAGGTGGGGGTTGTTCTCTTCCCCCAGATGAACAGTTACAGGACAAGAGGAAACAGCCTCAAGTTTTGCCAGGAGCGGTCTAGATTGGATATTAGGAAAAATTTCTTCACTGAAAGGGTGGTCAAGTACTGGAACAAGGTACCCAGGGAGGTGGTGGAATCACCATCACTGGAAGTTTTCAAAAAACATGTAGATACGGTGCTTAGGGACATGGTTTAGTGATGGACTTGGCAGTCCTAGGTTAACAGTTGGAATTAATGACCTTAAAGTTCTTTTCTAACCTTAATGAACTATGAATCTATGAACCCAAAAATGAAGTAGTTGCTACATCTCAGGTGCAATCAGTCCTTCCCTGAGCGGCCTGCTTTTGCTTCCCAGTGATTTAAATCCCATTTCACTTCTAAATCAAGGACTTTTCAGTTTCTCAGGCCTTGCAAGTGAGAAGGCTGGAGGGGCACAGGAAATTGGGAGGGGATGATGTTAGGACAGCTGACTAAAACTGACCAGAGGGGTATTTCACACCATAGAACATAATGCTGAGTATATAAGCTTGGGAAAGAAGAAGGAAGGGGGAGATGCTTGGAGTTATGGCATTTGTCATCCCAAGTAACCATTGCATGTGACGGGACCCTGCTTTCCTGGAGATGGCTGAACACCTGCCTGTCAATGGAAATTGGTGAATAAATTTCTTCTTTTGCTTTGCTTGCATGCACAGCTTTTGCTTTACCTATTAAACTGTCTTTATCTCAACCTACAAGTTTTCTCACTTTTACTTTTCCAATTCTCTACCCTATCCCAATGCAGGGGGAGTGAGCGAGCAGCTGCGTGGTACTTAGTTGTTGGCTGGGGTTAAACCAAGGGATTACGTTCTCTTTTATTTTCGTTATTCATGCTAACAGTTGTTCAACAAAAATGTTAAGGTCCTTATCAAAATAATTCTTTGTTCATGAAATAGCATACTCATTTTCACTAAATTTAGATGAAACATTCAGTATCATTTAATATGCTGTTGGAAAATGTTAGGTTTTAATAATAATCCAAAAGAAATCAACAAAATTTCAGAGTAGAAGTTTCAAGATTATAAAAGGATGAAAGACTGAATATTGAATTCAATTGCTTAATCAAAACACGTTCAGATTATCCTTGAATTCAATAACCTCCAAAGTAAGTCTTTTTAGTATTATTATTACTGATATTGCATATAGACTTTCCAGGTTCCTAAAGTCCTTCTCCTCCTTTGTGTATTCATTTACAAACTATCTCAACAAGTCACAGTACCTTTCAATATTCTTGAAACCAGACTCTACCTAAAAATAGTTTCCTAACTTTCCCCTGACCCACCCCCTTTGGTTTAATGAAAGCAATAAGCTGACAATTGTTTTTCTACACGCCTTAAGTATTAGTGGAAGAAAACCACAACAGCTCTAAAGTACTGCCAAATATAGCCATAGGAATTTACACTATTTATTTCACTGATAATCTTATAAATTACTCTTAATGAGAAATTTCACTTTTGCAAACTAATGAAAAGAATACTGATTATGTATGCTTCCATATTTAGTGAAAATTAATAGTGGTATTTTGTTGTGATTATTTTTTCTTATATGTTATTGAAGGTACAATCAAATACTGAATGTATTAGTCACTTTCTTTTCAAGCACACATGAAAAAATGCACATGTACACACATGCACAGAGGAAAAATTATACTTTCATTCTTGAGAGATAACAATTATATCAGGTCGAATAAATGCATCTTCTGAAAGTAAATGCCTGCATTCTCTATGTAGTCAATGAAAATGAGTACTTCTGGAGATCTTCAGAGTTAAAACACTTAAAATTAATGTCTCATTTTAAGCATTATTAAAAAGTAAAAACAGTAGAGGTGAAAGCTGTATCAACAAACCTAAAGCATCTGAAAGACAGCTAGCTCTAAAACATAGATGTCTAAATCTGTGCTCTCAAATATCACCATGGAATTGTTTTATAGTCATCTCCAGAGGCTACTTCATCTGATCTATTTAGGGTACTCATTTGAACCGAGATGAATTGCCACCCTGAGACATTTTTTCTTTTTGTTGGCTGGGGAAGGTTCTAATGTGACATTCCAGAGATTAAATGAATCTCACCCAAGATGCCAACTATTTAAGAGGAAGTCAGATACTGAAGTTGGTCAGAATAGACCTCCTTTTTATGGATAGGTATTATAGCTATCATAAAGCTACATGGTATCGTTAAGTCCCTTTTGATCTACATAAGCCATAGCTGAGAGTGAGGAAGGTGCACCAACATTAAATTTGATGACTACAGAATAAGCAAGGCCCCAAGCAAGCAAACAAGGCTTTATAGAAATAATCTGAATTGTTTATTCAAAACTCAATTTGGTGTTTTGAGAGAGGGGGAGAGAAAGTAATTAAGCATTTTTAAGACCCTATTTAACTACTGCTAAATACATATAAAATGAACCAAACAAGCAATTGACCAAGTAAAAAATGTCCTGAGTACAAAGGCAGAAGAATATTCGTATAGAATTTAGGTTCATCTATATATCAACATAGCACAAATAGTAAAGATATTATTATAATGTACTAGATCATAAATAATTCTGCTTTTTCAAATCTCATACAATTGTAACACTCTTTTTCTTCAGTCTCGTTACCCTTTCTTCCATCTTTAAAATGGAATGAAGGCACTGACTTTCTCCCCAGAACTCTGAGTTATAAAAATTGAGAACCATCAAGAGTACATATTTTTAAAAGTTCGGGTTTATTTTTAATACTCTTGTTAGAATTTCATTAATTTGAAGACAATTAGGAAGTTAAGGCTTGTAATTTTCTCCTTTACTCAATCCATTTAGGCAATTACAGGCTTCCAGGATGTGTAACCAGTCTTTCCACAGATCATTGATTTATTTTCTTTTATTCCAACAAGTCATGTTTGAATCCTTTTAAGGCAAAAGATCAGTCCAGATGCCTTTGACTGTGCAAGAGTGCTATGAACAGTAGGAGTTGGGTCAGGAGTTTATAGATCATTGGGATAGCTGCTTTTCAGAGATGTGGGTGAATGAAAAAGACTAAATCAAGGATACTGCTCATGAGAGGAGATCAAACAGTATGCAGCGGTAGTCATAAGACTGTCACTGTCACAAGAGTAGCAACTGTCACACTGTTGCTATTCTCTTAATTTCTGTCCAGTTCAATGGCCTTTATATAATCCTGTGAAATATACACAGTACCACATAATATTCCAGAGACAGGTACTACATAATTGACCCTGAATCCTGGTCACTGGTTTTGGTCAACATACACAAGTAATACAAGTAATAGAGTATTAGCATAGGCATTTTTTTTCTTTTTCACATACTATGCATTTCTGAAAGCATGAACTATTTGCCCACAGTAATTTGATTTTTTCAATAAAAATGCACAGCCTGTACATGCTAATTATCTTCACTTATTTTACATCAACTTCTTGCTTCTTAAGAAACCATATTGAGTTTTTTAATAAGGCATTAACACTGGTGATCAGCAGAAGTCTTTTCTCCTGCTGGTAGAAATCTATGTACATTTACTTTATTCAGTAATATAAAGCAGCTGAGATTGGTACTATAATTATTCATGGTTGATGTTTCTGTTACTGGACTGAATGAGTCTAACTTTCAATACAAAGTAACAACAAACAATGGAAGCTGGATTTTTCACTTAAGAGAAAGAAGGGGGAGGAAGAAAAGATAGCCCCTTAGGAAACCTCCAACATATTTTATTAATTCAATGGATATCCAAGTGGTGCCTAAGATTCCGTGAATAATTAATAAGAGGAATCAGCAGTAACTGATTTAAGTATTCCAAACGACTATCAGAATATGATTTAATTTCAGTCTTTAAGGTTACATGACTGACAATAATCAATGTTATCTGCTCAGTGCCAGTGCTTAGTCTATGACAGATTAAAGGTTGATTTAGCACATTTTTTTCAAGAAACTTTTCAATAAACAGTAATTAAAAGGTGACAAATATTGGAGATTTATTGAATGTTTTATGCTAAAAAAAACCCACTAAGAATCTGATGTTTCATCCAATGAACAAATTAATAAAACTTTTATGGATTATAATATTCATTGCTATGCACTATGGGTATGACAAAGAAATATCTGAAGTCACTCTTTAGATGTATTAAAGCACAGCTGCTTGTCCATTAGAAGATACTGTTTGAAAATGTTTTGAGAACAACTCTAATATTATTGTATGCCACTCAACTTATGTGACTCATAAAGATACAGTAATTAGACACAGTTTACATGAATAAAACACAAGTTGAATGGTCTTTTACCTCACTTTTTACATGTAAGACATTAACAGGACTAAATCAACAAATACTGTCATGTTTTCTCTCTTCTCTCTTCTATATTTTGCTATCAGTTACAGTTATATTAACAATGGGTCATACAGAGATCATCATTGATAAGCCAATTGTTTATATATTGGAAATAACATAAAAATCTACCTTGATGGATTTAAGTGTACACTTAAACTAATGTTGCATGTTAAATTACCTCCTTAATGTCCACAGAAGCTTCACTAGAAGGCAAGACAAATAATTATGCAAGAAGGCAATATCTAAAATTGCAAACATTGTAAAATAAACTCCTCTTCCTCCATTTTTGTAGCTGAAAGCAGAACAACTCAGAAATAGATTTCATTGCTACTGAAGAGCTAGAAAATTGTAATACTATCTCTGTTTAGCTACCTGTGTTCGTTATTACCAGCATAGGTAAAACTCTGGAAAGCCTTGAAACATCCTTACAATTACAAAGATATTGCCTTAGATGGTAGGAAACCCAAATTCAGATCTTATTCTGAAGTGACTTGCTCTACATTTCTCACAGGACAAAACAGTTCTCTGCCTTGAACACTATTCTTCTTGCATAGTGTTGAAACGGATTCTTCTTGAACCTATTTCTTCTTCTGAAACTGTTCTGTGAATCAAAAACAAACAGCCTGGGTTTGGCAAGGACAAGAATCAAAGGAGACCATAACTCTCCAGAGCACAGTTTGAACATTTAGCAGGTCCTTGCTTCAAGAATTATATATATATATATATAAATTGTTCTTGCTAAATATTAGATGCCAGAAGCCAAAACATTGAGTATTGTTTCTTTCTATTATGTTGTGTGTTTATAGCCTTGAGTTTTCTCCCTTTTTGTGGTAATCCAAAACAGTTTGCCTCACAAGGGGCACCGACTGTTGCAACACAAGCAAGCTGTCAGGCTGAAACAAGGCTTTTACCATCAGTCAGTTTCTACTGTCTGTGCTGTTTCACCTTCCTCCAGAGGTCAGACCACCCTGCTCCTCCTCTACCCAACCTCTTCTCCTACACTCCTCAGGGCTATTTATCCACTTAGCAGAAACAAGCTACAGCTGCACATCATCCATGTCAATCAACCCACTGCCTTTGAGGCAAGGCCACAGCTGCATGTTATCAATGTTAATCAACCCACTGCCTTCATTCCTCTACACCCTTTAGAATAAAGCGTTAAAGTGTTGGTTTTGATGCAAGCAGTACTTCATCACTGGAAGACACCTGAAGTTTACCGTAATCCTGCAACAATTAGTTAATGACTCCAAATAGATTCAGAGTCCTTCCTCATAAAAACATCAGACAGGAGTCAGAAACCTTAGTATATGAGTTATATCTCAGAAAAAAAACTTTAAGAAAACCTTTTCTGTTCCACAAACTGCATGAAAATGGGGTCATAGTCACTGCTGCAAACTGAATCATCAATTTTGAAAACAAGATTAATAGAGAATAATTATGTTTTGTTATACAGAAACTTTGAAAAGAAGATAAATAAAATAGAATAGTTTTATATAAATGCAAATATGTATAATAAAATGGATTGATGGATGGGCGCATAGATAAGTAGATAGGGAGATATAAAAAAAAACGCACATCCCTTCTGTTTACCATTTCTACCACTCCTCTTTGGCAGAAATGTTTTGTCTGTAACATATTTGGCATTCACTAACTCAGCTTTTGGTTTTAATGACCAGTGAATAGTCATTGTCAAGGTATTTTCTGCAGTTGTATCTTTATCGATTGATGTCTCAGTCAGTTGTTTGACCAGGTATCGTAGCTGCAGTTTCTAAACACTGTCTTTGATGTTGAATACGAATTACTTGCATGGATGTGAACTTTACTAATAGCTACTTGGAAATCAGTTGGTAGTAAGCAGAAGAAAAGGAATGAGTGCAGAGCTGTTTTATGACAATACATTAATTATTTCATTTTCCTCCTTAGAATGGATTTCTTTTTGTTCTTGGTTTTTGTTTTTCTTTGTTTGTGGATTTCTAAATTATTTTTCTTTAGAATAATTTTGTGGCTTAATTGTGATTGCAATGAATCCTTTTGCTGCGGTTCCTTTAGCTGAAATTTATTCACATAAAGGGAATCATTTGGCTTAGTTATCTTGTGAGACTAGGAAAGTATATATAACTTAGTAATTACTCTCACAAGCATGCCTAGTATAAAGTGCTGAAGGGGAAGCACAAACAAAATAATTGGCAATTTGAACTACTTTGTGTTCTCGTTTGCACTACAGATTAAAAGAGTGAATGACAATGGCAAACTCAAATTAAGAGCTATAGCACTATGAATAACTAGATTGGTAGTTTCATTTATTCACATGACAGACCCAAGTGAGTGTGCAAAAGTAATTCTACTGGAGGATGCCTTTTCCTCCTATTTGCAATGAATGCAGTTTCTCTCACATTTAATACTACAGCAAGAGGAATCAATGATTATATGGATTACCAGTACCATAAAACACCAAATGTGGACTTCTCTGCAGGGGAGTAACAGATTTTTTAATCTGCCACAAATGTATCTGATAAAACTGAGTGATCATTAAGACAAACAATCACATTCATCTGCATGTGAAAAAAAACCACTGCCAAAACTATTTGCAATTTTACCAGAATATCTGGACTAAAATGTCTTTCTAGTTAGGGATATCCAGCAATTCAGGAACTATAAATATATATTTAAACAAATAAATATTTCAAGGCTATGATCAATTCTGCTCTGTGCATAATATTAAATTTTTAAGAAAGCTAAAAGGGTCTAAATTTCATTATTTCCAGGACAATTTGGAAAGTTCTGATTTTGTATTCACAAATTAAATATCTTTGTGATGTTACTTTTTTCTGGGAGGAAAATGCCATAAGCTGCTGACAAGCAAACCTGGCAACATTCATTTTACAGAGTTGTTCCTTTACTTGCAGATTGTAACTGTTTTGATCTATTTTGGGAACATCTCTTTCATTGGGGTACCTTTACAAAGTTAAAGGCTATTTAGAAAATTTTTTCCCTGTCTCTTGAAAAGCAGTGTAGTACTGAACACATGTATAGAACAATCCTAAGTGGGGAGGGGGAAAAAAACCCAGACCAATAAGTAAAAAATGACAGGCACAAAACCAAATCATATGCAATGAGATTAAAACTGGTGTTTGGGGGTTTTTTTGTTCTTGTTTTTGTTTTTTAAAATAGATCAGCTGATGACATTTTGTATATTCAAGTGTTTTCTTCTAAATGCTCTCTTCCTTTGAGAAAGTATTATTTGAATTTTGAAACATAGTGCTGATTGTAGTGTCCCTTTATATAAATACCTGCACTGTGTAGTAGTAATATGACACCTGCTAAAATAAGTCATGCTTCAGCCTATAGAGAATAATCTTTTACACTGTTGGTAAAAATCACTTTAACGATAATAATAATAATCCTTAAAAAGCTGATTATCTTTGATTGAGACTTATACAGTAGCAGTATCTTTATACTAGATACTTTATATTAGATAATGATACTATTAGGTAATGTTGACACTTTTCTAAATTAAATATCATTACCACATCAGTAGCTTCTTGAATTAGTGTAAAATTTACTTGCTTACCAAAAGAAAAAGATAATTTTTAGGAAAAATGCATGAAAAATTATAATAGAACAAAAAGGACAAGAATGGCTGTTGCTGTTTAATAGTCATAAGCGACTTAAAAATCACATGAAGATTTAATATCATACTACCAAATTGGTAAAGGATATAATGTAATTAGAAAGTATGAATTTATATGCATCCATTGAAAAAACTGAGGGGCTGTATACACTTATATCCTGGTTAGAAACCTAGTTTAGCAATGAAAACTAATTTGAATTTTTACTGATCCAAGTTGCTAATACAAGGTTTATTCTACTACAAAAAGTAGGTACATGTGTTTGAACAAGGTAGGCGGTGGAAATGGACTAGAGAGCTGCAGGAAGGAATAATCAGTTCTACCATGTCAATGTAAGTCTGAATGTAAACACATGCTCACATTCATACAAATCTATATGTATGTTCATGTACGGGCTACTGATTTTGTATATGTATGAAATCATGTTCAAACCTGGATGCATTAAAAATATCAGATCATTTCAGACACTGCCTGAACTTCAAGTTCAGTAAAACAGCAGAACAAAATAGAAAAAGAGCTTTTTTCATCTTTTTTTTTATTTAAACTTATCTCTCTGTGAAGAGATATAAGCAATAGTTAAGTGATTAGACCAAATAGATGATCCTTTCATTGAATCCAGATGATCACCTTCAGCCAATGTTATACACTGTTATCATATCTGCAAATTTCATGCACCTTTTGATGTGTTTTACCTCTCTGAGGAAACTAAATGTGACAAAAAGCTGAACAGGTTAGTCAAACAGTACCACTTGTTTATATCTGTGTAGCTATCCAAGATATAAAAGAGTAATTTAACCTTTTTGAGATCCCTCAAAAACCCCAACATTGACATAACTTTGGGACATTAATTGGAGTATTTGATTGTGAATTCTACTGTGGGATTTATTCTGCTTAACTTAGGTTTCTAGTTTGCACCTTGGTTTCAAATGTACAATGAACACTTACTAATAAATTAAATACCTAATTTTGTCATAGGTTTTTTAGAGATAGATGAATTAGAAGCCCCAACAGGGAGACACTATCCACCTGTGTTAGGGACCAAATACAGTATTTATGTGTCCATGACTGAATGTCAAATCACTGGATACTGAACTTTGACACCTAACAAGAAAGGCTGAGTCACAAAGAGTTTCCAATAAAAGCTTATTAAACACAGCTCCTTTTTTAAAACCAAATGTTTACTCAAGCTACTGGAGTTTCTTTGGTTTAGCCCCATAAGTAAACAGAATAATAACAAATGACGGCGATGAATTTAAGTCAAGTTCATACTAAATTATCTTCTAGTTCAAATTGGTTCACAGGTTCTTATTTAAAGAATATCTGTAACAGACTACTTATGGTTTGGTTCTAGAAAAATAAACTTTCTGGGAAGTAGGAGTTGTCATGAAACCGTAAGTCAAGGTGCCACTATGCAACAGTGCATGCAGTATGGAACCTGGTCATGGCCAAATGCAGCAAGAAGTGAACCATGGTGAGTTCTGCCCATCATTTTGTGTGACCACTTCCATTGGGAACAGCAGCAGCAGGATGGTGCATAGGTAAACCCAGCTGAACTCATGTACGGAAAAAGAGTCTTCCCCAAAAGCTTCTCATAATTCCAGACAGGAAATAGAGGGTATCCCGTGCAGTATTTCTCCACTGTGTTGTGAAAAGTTTATCCCACTCCTCCCAGCTTTCCTCTGATGTTCTTAGGCAGGTTTCTTTTGATATGTACATCTGCAGATCTCAAAACAGACTGAAAACAGTTCCCTATAGTTATCTCCAGGTAATACCCAGTTTTACTGGGAATCTTTACCTGAACTTGGAGACTATACAGGGTTGGGTTTGGTTTTGTATTTATTTTTGTTTCCTGACAGAGTTCAAACACTGTGACTTACAGCTTGATCCCATCCAAAAGCTGTGAACACAGAACTTCTGCCAAACTCAATGTGATCAAAAAGAGGGGACCCTCAACATCTGGCAGATCCATAGCTATCTGAAACCTACACTATATACAAGTTTAAAAATCAACACAGGTACACCAAGGAAAAAGTACAACAGGTCCTGACTTTTCCTGCCTGCAGTTATTGACTGGGGCACACAGCAAGCACTGGAAACCTGCCTGACAATAGGCACTGAAAGGAGTACACAGCAAGCTACACATTTTGCCACATACTACTGACCTGAGATAATTGTTATACTGGTTTGAGAATATGGGGTCTGAGGTTTCAAAAAATAAATCTAAAATTACCTGCAGTGCTGACCAACCTTTCTCTTCAGGAAAAGAAGTGTAAAGGCGAGAGAGAGAGAGAGAGAAAATAACAGAAGCAGAATGAGTTCAATAAAGAAGCCAGAGAGCAGGCAAAGTCAAACAGCTGGGCACAACAGGGAGAGCACTAGTTAATGAAAGAGTCTAATGTCTGTGGAATTAATGTGCTGTGTACAGAGATGTAAGCCATGAGAGTATTGTATTTGGGGGAGGAGTAATGCAAAAGCTTTCCTTTGAATAGATAGAAAGCGGCCATGCAGCTGATAGAAATATTTCTTTCTGATATATTATGCTCTTTCACAAAGAAAATTGCTTTTTTGAATAGAAGCCATGTGTTGTCCTTTTCCATCATGGTCCATGTAAAATATTAACTCCACAACAACAAATAATTTTTTTCTACTGTATTACTTTCACTGTATGTAAAAATAATTGTTTCGTATTACTTTCACTGTATGTAAAAATAATTGTTTCCCTTTTATGGTTAGAAGAATAAAGAGGCTTTCCAAGAATTAGAGAGCTATGATACCACTTGCAAAAGAAAAAGGCTTTTTTTTTTTTTTTTAAAATGAGAGCAAGTACAATTCATCATGACTTTAAAATACTATCAATAGCCAAATCCCTGAGAAGATACTTGTATGACATATAAATAAGTAAGTACACTTAGTATTACGTATTAAAAAAAACCCTGAAACAAACTTTCTGGGCTTCAATCTCAAAATGTAAGAATGTATAATCTGTGCCCAAGACAAAAAATAATCATATTTAAAAGTGGCATTTTTTTCCTAAAAATTAGCTGGAATTCTACTGAAGTTAGTGGAGCTATGTCTTTTCACATTTGGTCTGCTGAATATGTGTATTTTCCAGAATGCCCATTTATATCACACTATAAATATGTCTATAAAGTATTGTAATAAAATTGGATTAAATATTCTCCACTGTACATCTTCTCAAATGTATAAAAAATTCTTATGACCTAAGTATCATCTGTGGTTTTTTACTCATCTCCAAATATATTTAGCCTATTTCCTAAATCACTTAAGCCACTACTTTCATTCTCTAGGAATTTATTTATGTTCATTCAACTACCAGATTTGTTCCTTTACAAAATATTTAAGAACATTGATTGTGTTTTATTTAGAGATGTTATTATGAACTGTCATCTGCTTACTAATTGTGATGCTAACTTATCCTCTATATCATCCTTTGCTGGATTTATTGATTATTCTATCGATCTTTCTATTCATTGTGTGCTTGCTCTTTTGGACTTCTAACAGAATGTGCATTTTATTCTTTTTTTCCATAGGTTTGCTTTAGACACAAGCAGTAAAAGCTGGCAATGTGCTTATTGTAAAGTCACCTCTAAAGTCACAAAATTTTATTCTGTGAAAATTAATTGACCCCAATAAAGATTGTTTTATCTTTACAACCTAAAAGACAAAATTAAATCTGAAGGAGAGAAAGTGTGTCATTGTTACTGGCAGAGAAAGATATAAGCAGAATGATGCAAGAATTATACGGAAAATATTTAAAACAACAGCATCTAAGACTGAGTCTGGGGTCTCATCAGATAAAAGTTAAAACTATGAAAAATTAAGATCATCTGAGTTTAAAATGTCAGGTACAACATATGTTTTAATACAGTCTTCTGATTGTAGTCAAAACACAGTGACTGACTAGTGTAGTAGAACTGTACCAGGCACTAGAGATGTTAAATGTTATACTGTAAGATAAAATACATGGGAAAAGAACACAGAAATAAAGTATGTAGTCAATGACTCTGCAGAGTAACAACTACTGCATATTTTCAAAATCCCACTGACTTCACGTGTGCAGGAATATCAAGGACTGTGGACCTAAACAAATACTTTGTAAAACATTTCCCCTTCTCTTCTCAGATACGATCTTATGAATAATAATATTTGAAATTATTAATGTTTAAACCCCGATGTGATATGAAGAATAACTCCTTTAAAAATATATTAATTTTTGTTTTAAGTACACATAAAATGTTTTTAATTATATCTAAAGCTGATCAAAGCATGTGGTAAACTTTATGCAGCCTTCTATCCCCCTACTCCACTTCAAAGCTTCCAAACCAAACGTAAAATTTCTGCTGTCTTTTTTCTAAACACTTTACTATGCTTTGGGTGTCTATGTAAGCTCACTTATTTTCAGTTAAGAAAAGCATCAAACAGAACTGCCTAGCATATAACCTCATTAAGCCTGAATAATTTTTATATGAAGTCTTAAATCCCCTAAGTATTTCAGAAATCAGCCAGAATAAAAACAAGTGATATGACAAGAAGAGGAAAAGGATTTTCTAATAAGTGCACTTTGCATAACTTTGCATCTGGAGATATACTTAATACATGGTTATGAGAGCAAATATAAAGATGTAATTATTATATATGACTAATTTGATAGCTTTAGGAACTCAGACTTACCATTTGAACCAAAATATTAGTTTCCTCTCAAGGAACTTATTATTTCCAGAAGGATGAATTATTTTTAAGAAACAGTATATTTAAAACTCAAAATTCCTAGTAATTAAGTAATAAAAGCAAATTTTGGAATTTATATTTGAGTGTCCAAATCTTCTTGTGTTTTCATGAAAGAACAGCAAATTCCAGAGGCTCAGAAATTCATTGGGAGAATAAAATCCAATAGAATGTGCTTTCAATATTCAGCAATAATTTCCAATGGAATGTTCCAAACATTCAATTATCAGCAAAATATTACTGGAAAACAAAAATTGTATGCAACTGTAGTGCAGTTCCATTCATAAAAGAAATCTCTAAATAACTGCGTGTAATTCAAAAGGATTAATATTGATCAATTTCACATTCAAAAAGAAAAGAAAGGAGCATACTTTTAGTAGCTTTCCTCTTTTTACTATATCAGTTAGTCCTACTAATAACATGGAAGAGTTAATTTTTCCCTTGGAGAAAAAAACAATCGATTTCATATATGTATATAATGGTTCATAGAAAACTTAGTGTGATCTCCTAAATACTACATACTGCTAGCAGGTTGGTTTGTTTATTTCTTTATAAGACCAGAGATTTTATGTATCATCATCAATATACTGGTTGATATTGTTACTCTCAAAATCTGAAAATCTGGTTATAGGCAAAAGGAAACCTGTTATTCAAACATATAAAAGTATTTTTAATCCAATCACTATTTTAATGCTATAGAATTCTTAATTGTCTAATTAATACAGAAAAGCCCCTTTAAAAAAAAGGGTAACAATTACTGTCAGAATTTTCCCGGTATTCTCCCCTTTTTTCAGAAAATATCTTTATTTTTTCACAACCCCTCTGGGTTCTAAGGTCAGCAGTTTCAGTCTTCCTCAAGAGGTGAGGTGGAGGCAGGAAGTATTTAGAACAACTCACCAGCACCACTGTTTCTTTGCTGGGAGGGTTTTGATGCACATGATACTAGTGGCTTCTGCCCCAGTCTTAAAGCCTGCTTGCTTGTCTTTTTATACGATTCCTATTACAGTTATCTTCTTTCCTATGGGCTCCCATCTAAAGCTCCACAGTAGTCTTCTTCAGACTCAGCTTGGGCTATTTACACACTGTAATTAATAGGGATAGCATATGATATATCATATACACTATGACATGTATACTATCGTATCATATACAGTACATGGGAAATGTTTAAAGCTGGAAGAAGCTCAGCCAAGGACAAGCTCTGACCAATCCTGAGACCCTGCAGTGTCAGTCAGTATAATATCTATGGCCTCCTACTAGTAATAGTAAAGTTAATATTTACTGGGCTAGAGTGTGTTTCTCATATTTACCTTCTGTAAATACAGGCATAACTTAATATTTTATAGAAAGCTCATTGATGTGGAAAAAACAAGGACTCCTAGTAAAAGAGAAGATTTTGAGACAGAGCCCCCCACCCTGTTTTCTCATCTATATAACTCGGTAGTTTTGGGGTAGGTGTTTTTGTTTCTGTTTTTGTTAGTTCCCTACCAAAATTTGTCTTCTTACACTATTACTAATTTTTATAGAAGTCTTCCTTCCTGTTTCTTTTACACAACAAAATGCTGATTTGCATCTCTTCTGATCTTTAGTATTTGTTCTGATGATGTTTATGTGTTTTATTTGGAACTGATTTCTGCACTCCCCTACCTCCCAGATCAGCTCCAGTCTTACCGTAGACTCAAATTTCCATCAAAATACTCCATCCAGCCACTCTCCCATTTACCCTGCTCAACAGGATAGCAGCAGAAAATAAAGCGAAAATGCTCACAGGTGGAGGTGATAAAAAATGAGAGAACATTTACCTATTACTATCATAGGCAAAACAGAACTTTAATTTAATGTATTGCCAATTAGCATAAATACTTAGTGATTTGAGTATTGGAAAACAAAGAAGACAAACATTGAAACACCTTTCCCTCCACTCTCCTAGGCTTAGCTTCAATCCCATGCTCACCTTCACTACAAGCAGCTCTACTCCTCTTTGATACTGCCACAGGCTGCACTCAACCTCTTCAGTGAGGCAACCAGCAACACAATGCGTTGGGGTCAGGACATAGTGGTTTGTCTCCACTTCCTTTTCCTTCTCATACTTTTCCTATATCCCAGTTTAGGTCCCCCATGGGCTGCAGTAATTTTGGAGGTGTACCTTCTCAATCAGGTGCTTGTCCATAGGTCACAGTCTCTTTATGGGAGTGTTTGTTCTGCCATGGAATACCCCTTATTCCTCTGACCTTCTTCTATCCCCTATTTTTCCCTCCTCTCTCACTCTAGCATATTCTGCCCAAGGCACCACCACCTTGGCTGCGAGGCTCAGCTGTGACCTACGGTGGGTGGGCTGGAGCCGGCTGGAACCGGCTGTGCCTGGCCTGGGGCAGCCCTGACCACCTCACAGAGCCCCCACAGCCCCCACTGCAGGCACCCCAGCACCCGCACCCATACATTGACCTCTTCCAGTCATGCAGGACCTCCATCAGATTTCAAAGATGGTAGAAAATAATGTTCTATCTTTTTTTCCCTTTCTTTTGGATACTTTTTGTTTTCATTTTCTAAACATCAAAATAGTGTTGCTGCTTCATCTTCATTGTTAATGTCAAATAAATTTTCTTCAATTTGGAAGTAAAGACTGAAGTTAAATGACAAGACAAAGGAAACAGAAGCTCAAAAGAAAAAAATCTGCAAGAAAGCAGCATTTCAGAAAAATTCCAAATAGCCAAAGTATTCTAGAAGTGTTGATCAATTAACTTTTTGTTTCCTTTAGTTTTTACAGTTTTAACTTGCCACAAATTACATTGTAAGTATATTCCAGAGTATTTTGTCCCCTCAGATCTCTTTATATACACCAGAATAAGTTGTCTGCAGTGGCAAGAAATATGAGTGTGAGTTAATCCTGAATTCTCAAAATTTTCTTATATATTCAGAAAATAATTGGAGTTTACTTATTTGAATTGGTGTGAAACTAGATATTGTTTAGTAATTATTTCAGATTTCAAGGAACCAACATAAAACTTGCAAATTAAACATTTCCCCCCTTTGCCTATATGAAGAAATGATAAAAACATACAGCTGAAGTGCTTCAAGGGTCCAGTGATATACGTGTATTTAACCTCTATTAGTTTTCTGAAGTTGTTACATATGCATTAAAAGAAACTAATCAAGAAAAACTTTCATCACTTGCACTCCAGAGATTTCCCTTGGGCAGTATTAAAAGATGCATACATTAATGTATTTGATGGGAAAAAATGGGTTTACTGCTCCCATTTTTTATTTTAAATTTTTTTTTGTACTTTGCATGGCTTTCAAAATGTACACTGAAATATGTTTTTCTTGTTAGCTATACAGTGATTTGCAGCTGAAGTTATGATTTTAGTGGCAGAAATCAATATCACTCTTACCAATTGATACTAGAAATATTACATTAAATGATGAATATCTAAGGTTTTCATGGAAGTTCCTCTTTTTGCCCCTCCCAATTAAAGCATGTATCATTCATCTATACATTTTCACATACATTTCCGTAGCTGGCTTTGTGCTAAATGTTGCCTTAGCATCTTCTCTCATTCTTTATTGCTTTGGATTTACATAATAGTCTTATATTTCAAAGATATTTGAAGGAAAATTCTTCTGTGTCATGAAAAGAACTTTCCGTCAGGGATAAGAGGGTAGTTGAAATGAAAAAAAGTCAATCCAATGCATGTAATTGAATTCCTAATTGCATTCAGACCTGACTTGATTTACCCTAACACCAGGAATTTGTTTTCAGCTATTTTTGACTCTAAGTTTGTGTTATTCACAATAAATAAATAAATAAATACATAATTAAATATATGCATTATGGTGGGTTGACCCTGGCTGAATGACAGATGCCCACCAAAGCCATTCTATGACTCCCCTCCTCAACCATACAGGGGAGAGAAAATACAATCAAAGGCTTATGGCTCGAGATAAGGACAGGGAGACATCACTCAGTAATTACCATCACAGGCAAAACAGACAACTTGGGAAAATTAGTTTAATTTATTACCATTCAAATCAGAGTAGGATAATGATAAATAAATCCAAAACCTGAAAACACCTTTACCCCCACCTGTCACTTCTTCCTGGGCTTATCTTCACTTCTAATTTCTCTACTTGCTCCCCTGAGCAGCACAGAGGGATGGGGAATGGAGGCTTTGGTGAGTTCATCACATGGTTTCTCTGTTGCTCCTTCCTTCTCACACTTTAACCCTGCTCTAATGTGGGGTCCCACCCATGGGAGATAGTCCTCCATGAACTTCCCTAACATGAGTCCTTCCCATGGGTGCAATTCTTCACAAACTGCTCCAGTGTGGGTCCCTTCCATGGGGTGCAGCCATTCAGCAACAGACTGCTCCAGCCTGGGTCCCCTGTGGGGCCACAAGTCCTGCCAGCAAACCTGCTCCAGCTTGGGGTCTTCTCTCCATGAGTCCACAGGTCCTGCCATTAAACCTGCCCCAGCACAGGCTTCCCATGGGGTCACAGCCTCCTTTGGGCATCCGCCTGCTCTGGCGTGGGGCTCTCCACAGGCTGCAGGTCGGGATCTGCTCTACCATTAACCTCTTTGGGCTGCAGGGGGACAGCCTGCCTCACCCTGGGCTTCACCATGGGCTGCAGGGGAATCTCTGCTCATTGCCTGGAGTACCTCCTGCCCCTCCTCCTGCACTAACTTGGGTGTCTGCAGGCTGTTTGTCTCACATATTCTCACTCCTCTATTCTGCTGCAATTGTTGCACAGAATCTGCACCACCCGCCCCCCGTTCTTAAATACACTATCCCAAAGGTGCTACCACTGTCACTGATGAGCTCGGCCTTGGCCAGTGGTGGGTTTGTCTTGCAGCCACTTGGCATTGGCTCCATCAAACATAAGAAAAACTTCTAGCAGCTTCTCACAGAAGCCACCCCTGTAGCCTTTCTGCTACCAAAACCTTGCCATGCAAACCCACTATAACAAATATATAAAAATATAAATTACAGTATAAAGGAAACAATTGAACACTTGTTTACCCTTCACTAACTGCATTTAGAATTATTTGGACACCTTATTTTTGGAGGATGGATTCAAGCTTATACAACACTACAATAGTAATGTGTGCAAAAAGCTTTTACCTCATGATTTTTAAGTAACATAATTTTACTGACATGTAAGTCGATGCTGAGAATATGAGATTTGTTCAAGTAATTTATGTAACAAAAAGTGGGTTTAATAAGTAAATAACACTTTAAAAGCTTCACCAAAGTAAGAAAAATGTAGAATTCAGTTGTATGTAGATACTTGTATGTACTTTTAAAGTTCTTCTTTGCTACATTTATTTATACTATTTTGAATATTTAAGGTAAAACTTACCTTATTTGAAACTTGCATTTTATGTTATTTTTGATCAGCTGAAGATTTTTCTTTCCCACCCCCCAATAAAAATAAAATTAAAAAATATATAATTTCCTCATTACTTCTTCAAACTTTAATGTGTATGCTTGATTCTGGGTCATTTCTCTATAAATCATATGGAAAGCTAACTTTCTGTCTTGAGAAACCAGAAACATCAATGTAAATGTCATCGAACATTACCATGAATTGTTTAAATTAATATTGAGGAATAATAGATTGTAAAAAATATATAGCTAGGGCTAATATTCATATTAAGACATGTCAAAAGAATAGTTGAGAATAAGCTAGAAGTAAGCCATGTATATACACAAAGAAGTTTGCTGTAGTTTTTACCTATTCCTATTGTTACAAAAGGGAGAGTCCTAGAATGGTTACTGAACACACGATTATATAGAAGCGAGCAAATGTTATTAACACTGGTGTAATAAAAAAACGCAATAAATCTTGATGAAATTTATTTCTGGTTATTTGTTAGCTATCAACTTGATAAAACATTTCTGAAATTGGTTGGATCTAGGTCTGTTTTGAAACCCTTATTATTATCTATGTCTGTCATTTGAATTATGATAGTTCCTGAGATGTCTGAAACTCATTGAATAAGTAGTTCGCAAAAAAAAAAAAAGGTATTAATCCTTTTTCAAGTACGCTGATACAGTATTTTGTGCATATTTAGCAAAATAACAGTAAAAAACAGTACTCAATTTTACAAGATTTATTCAATAAAAATGTGTATGGTGATTTTAGACGTATTAGCATTCAGACATTAGCAATATTGCATTAAAACAAAGGATAACAATTAAAATAATAATTTATTTGGTTCCAATAATGTTTATATTACATGCAAAGTGATAAACAAGATGTAAATCAGATGTATGAGTTATTCCTGCCCCAGCAAGCATGTGCATATGCACAGATGCACATATGTACAGTTCCTGTGCACAAGTTTATAAACAATCTATCTTTACGTCTTTCATCAGAGAAATTCGTGCAACTTTTGTTCACTCATTACCATGTTCTATCTGCTTCATTCCTTCATCTTCTTAATATCTTACTACTGTTTATGTTTTTATTATTGTTTCTGTATGTCACATTGGATCTAATAATTTCTTTTCTCCTTTGTTTCTCCTTTAAACATTCCCCTAAGGAACTCAACCATGACAAATACTGTGATTCTCCAAAACTTAATATCACAGGCAATCAGTGTAACAGAATTTGTTAAACTAAATGTATCAAGACCATCTGGCAAATCTCAAAGTAACACCACTTCATATTTATTAAATAATATTATAACCTCTGATTTCATTTTTCACAGCGTCTGCTCAATACACTATCTCCAATTTTCCCTTGTTTCGTCAGGAAAAATAAAACAAAAGAAAAGAAAAACATATCAGAAAAACACATCTCTGACACCTTTTTTTTTAAAGAAAATGAATGATCTTTCTATTCTATCTGGTATTATGCTGTTTGAGAATTTCTGTCCTTCTTCACATGGATATATCAGCCATTACTATCACCACAACAAATTGTCTGTTTTTTCAGCCTAAAGATATGAACTGAAGTGATTAACTAAATATTCCTTAGAAAGAATGGGCTTCAGGTACTACTCTTACAATTTGTACTGTATACTAAATATGCATGGTTTTGCTTATTTTTATTCATGTTAATTCAAATCAGATTGCAGAAATATTGTCAGGCAAAGGTCTAAAGAAGGAAAAATAAATAAATAAATAGATAAATCTGAAGTTGGTTGTATGCCAGAAATCTTCACTGGCATTTCCTTTAAAGTTTTACAAGTGAGACATAGATTAATGTGGGGTGATACCCAGGCTGAGAACAGAGCAAATGTAGATAACTGGTATCTACCTCCAGGCAAGCAAGGCCTGACTCCACCTGCCTATGCAAAAGCAGGTCCACCTGGAGAACCCTAGGGCATCAAATACATGTGCAGGACTGGTGCAGAGACATGGGACATGCAATAGGATGGTACTCCTTGGAGCAGCAACCAGGAGGGTCTCAGGATTTTCAAAGACATTAGATGACTTTGTCTGGGTTTCCAGATAACATATATTAATGGGATCTATTCAGATGTCTCAAAAACAAACATGTGGTCAGCTCAAGATGTTCCTTTAGGATTCTCCTGTTTAATCAGAAAATAAAATGTGTAAAAGAGTTTAACAGTACAAGAGTAGACATCTTCTGAAATAAAATAAAAAATAAAACAAAATAAAGAAAAAATCTCAGATCTTAGAAGTGGCTCTAGGCCTCTTCAATTTAATTTATTGTTAAAGAATAAAACACTTTGGTGAAATAAATAATTTAATCAGAGGTTTCCCTTTGAATGACATAAATGTTCTCGAAGTGTCTGCTTTTCTTTGATTTCTATATCATAGAATCATAGAACAGCCTAGATTGGAAGAAACCTCAGAAGATCATCTGGTCCAACATTTTGTAGGAAATGGAGTCTACATGAAATTACCTTGCACCCTGACCAATCACATCTTGAAAACCTCCATTGAAGGGGACTCTACCACATCCCTGGGGAGGCTGTTCAAGTGAGGATTGTTTTCACTGTAAAAAAATTCTTTCTTACATCACTGTGAAACCTCTTCCAGTGCACCCATTGTCCCTTGTCTTCTCTATGTGGCTTTGTGAAGAGAGATCCTCCATCCTTTTTGTAGCCATCCTTTAAGAATTGGTGCACCCTGAGCTTTCTCTTCTACAGGGAGTAAAGCAGCAGCTCCTCAGTCTTCCCTCACAGCAGGTTCTCCGGCCCTTTGATCATTTCCATGGCCCTCCCTTAGACTCTCCGCAGTTTTTCTGCATCTTTCTTGAATTGTAGGGACCAGAACTGCACACAGTACTCAACGAGCGTCCTGACAAGCACTGACTAGAGTGGGGTGATCATATCTCAGTCTTTGCTAGTAATGGCCCAAGGGATGCAGCCCAGAATCCAATTTTCCTTCGTTGCTACAGCAGTGCACTGCTAATTCATGTTCAGCTTGTCCGCCAGGAACCCCTGGTCCCCCTCAGGAAGACTGCTCCACAGCTACACAGATTGCAGTCTGTACTGGGCTCTTTATTTATGTCATCCTAGGTGTAGAACTTTACACTTAGTCAGTCTCCTACCCATATTGCAGGTCACCCATCCAATTTGTATCTTTCCAGTTTTTCCAGAAGAAGGTTGTGGGAAGAACTGTTGAAGGTTTTGCTGAAGTCCAGGTAAACAACATCCACTGTTCTCCCCATGCGGACAGAAAGCATTACTTTGTTGTAGGAGGCAATCAGGTTAGTCAGGCATGATTTGCCTATGGTAAATCTGTGCTGACTTTTCCCAATCACCTGCTTCATATGATTTGTAGTAGTTTCTAGAAGGACTCATTCCATTACTTTCCCATGGAATGCAGTAAAACCAGTAGACCTGTGGTTTCCTGGGTCTTCCTTTGGGCCCTTTTTGTAGATGACATTTGCCCTCTTCCAGTCATTAGGGATGTCCCCTGACCTCCAGCACTTTTCAGATATTATAGGTACTGGCCTTGCAACAATGTCAATCTCTCCTCTTAAGAGAAGAATCCACCCTAGGGTGGATTCTGTAGGGACCCATAGATTTATGTGGGGCAAGGTCTTGCAAGAGAACACAGACCAGCCCTTCCCCTGCTACTGGTGTGTCAACATAGTCATTATAATAGCTATTTACTTTGTAAGTAAGTCATACTTACTTTGACTTCAGCAAAACATTCAACACTGCTTCCCACAACCTTCTTCTGGATAAACTAGAAAGGTACAGATTGGATGGGTGACCTGCAATATGGGTAGGAAATCCTGTGATCAAGTATTTCAATGTAGACAGTGTCTGGATGGTTAGTTCCAACATAGCCAACCACACTGTTGATGTCCTAAGTTATGTAATATGAGTTTACAATCAATAACTATTGTAATCACAGTGTCAGTGGTACATCGTCACTTTATATGTCACATGCATTTTGTTGTTTGATATGCTAGCCTGTTATGTCAAGATTTTGAAACCTGCCATGTTACTATTACTGCTAATAAAGTTGCCTGCATGTTAACAAGAGTGGGGCTCTCTCCTTTCTACCACTAAAATATTTTCAAGCTTTTATTTGCAGTGAAATTTTATACAATATTGTGCTAATACAATTAATAATTAATATAATATCTATATATCCTTTCATGAGTTTATGGCAATAAATCAGGAGGTAGAGCTGGATGGAAAGGCACTCCAATTGTGACTTTATTACATTCTCTTAATTCTATTAACAAATGGTTTATATCTGTATTTATACAATACAGTATCAGGTGGGAATAGATACAGAAACTAAGACAGGGCTTTAACTTTTTCTTTATTTTGTTACTCTTAACAACATTTTTTTAGTACCCATAAACAGGACAGAAATAACTAGAAATATGCTAGGTGTTTCCCTGGTTTTACTGGTCCGAGTGTAGGTGAAGGGAAGGAAGTAATTTAAGGAAGTGGCTAATCACTGTGTCAGCTGTATATTTTGATAAATAAAATGTAAAGGAAAAAGGAAAGGGGTTAAAATATTAAATTTAGAAATCTGAACATTTATAGAAGTTTTTGAGTCTCAAAGAACTGATTTGGGACACATCTAACTGCATGTCTGAACATGGAGCTCAGAAAAAAGAATGATTATGAAATTTGCCTTGTGCTTAGGATCTTTAATTGTTTAAGTATTCCAGAATTTTGAGTTTGAATAAGTTATGCTTTACTCTGAAATTACTCTGTTTATCTCTGACATGGCCCACAAAGATGTTTAATATGGAGCACAAAATGCAGCATTGTAAGGCATTCTGCAAATACACAAGCTACCTAAAAGTATAAAGCAAAGTCACAGTCTTTCAAAACCTCATCTGCAATAGTATAATTGCATGATTACACCTCTGAACTTCTCATTTCATCTTACTTTAACCTGTTAATAAAAAATGTTTTATAACAGAAATGAGTGATAATACCCCTGTATTTTGTAAGGTTATTTGAATTTCAATAATAGTCTATTTGTCAAGGTTCATAATGTATTTTCAATTTACTATAGTTTGACCTTGGCAATAAAAGTTTCATTCTGGCAGGTGAAATTGTAAGGAATGTAACTTGTTGCCTTACAGAACAAATCAGAAATATGAATTCTTTTTCCCTTTTGAATAAAAATGCCAAATGAAAGATAGAAATGTATTATAAGCTTATTTAAAATGTTTCTTAAAAATAAAATAACACCACCTTATAACAAGAACTGAAAATTTACTTAATCCCTTATCAAAATGATCATGGGTTTTCCTGACAAAATTGCATTTCTGATACCATTACAAGTCTCAGTTATACACTTGTAAACTGTAATTATGTAACTACAGCATAGTTATATTAACTAAATACTAGTTCTGGGGCTGTGCAGCATAAAATTGCCAAATCTGGGTGGTAAATTCAGTGGACATGGGGAGAGAAAACTTTGGAATATGTTTTACCTTTCAATTCAGACCAGGCCAGGCTGGGTTTCACCAACAAGTGAATAACATATGTAAGTATGTTACAAAGCTAAGGAAATAATCGTTCTAATGGGAGGCATAACTCCAACAGAGGGGGTGGGAGGTGGGGGTGGGGGGTGGGTAGCAGGTACTTAAAGTAGTAAGTGCAAGTTTATGACTCATGTCTTACATCATCTCCCAGTGTTTTGAAGCCAGTCACAACAGGGGAAAAATGCATGAAGTATTTTTGTGTATAAAAAGAAGTGTGAAAATACATTCTATATGCCTTTTTTGAAAAGACTGATATTATTCTGATATTAATTCTGCACAGAATTAAACTAAACAGAACTTGTTAGGTTGAAATTAACAAGAAATGAAACAATTACTAAGATAAGAAAGGATAACTCATTAAAAGTCTTTGATAGAACCATAGAAAACCTGTTAATTGGAATATACCCTGTCTGTTTTCATCTGAAAAACAGATTTATTTTTCTCAGGACTAAACCTAGTATCAAAGGCAACTGCAAAACATTTACATTTCTGAATTTAGAAAGGTGAAGTACAGAAACTTGTCAGAATAGTATATATATACATGTGAATTCATTAAACTGTGTGTGTGTGACAGAGAAAAAATGGAGTCAATGAGATGCTGTTAGAGCAAAAGAGTGTGGGTTTGTTGTTTTTTTTTACAGACAGAAATGTGATTAACTGAGATGAGAAAAAATGTAAAAAACAAGTATCCAGAGGCTATGTGCATGAGTGAATTTATTTTTTTTATCATGTCACTCAATATTTTTTTTTTTTCATTTCAGTTGTTGCTATTTATGTGGAAGTGAAGAAACTGTTCTTTTACTGTTTGGAGCCTTTTTGTCAGCCACTGGCACTGCACCCTTGAGTGAAAAGGCTTACATATGTTGAAGCCAGTTGGGCTTGTTATTATAACATAGGTGAATAGAGAATAAGAAGGGAATGAAGAATGATTTTATTTTATTTCAGGATGACTACATCATATGATTTTATACCAGAGAGGTGAAGTATTGTCTGATGAAGGAAGAATGTTTGAGATTAACTTATAGGAAACTTCTGAAAAGATGATGACAATCACCAATAGCAAAAGAGATTCAAAGCAAGCTACATCTAAAAAGCAAACATGCAATAAAAGAAATGTTTTAGCAAAGATGTGAGCTTCTTCTGCATAATAATATGTCAGTTTTGTTTAACAGACCACTCTCATTATCTTTTCTGGAAGAGAGGCTAATATTTAAAATATATTTATAGATAAATACAAATATGAGTTTCATCTTTAACTAATAGTTAAGAAAGAATTACCATATTTTTTAAAAGTGTTGGAAAAGGTCCTTCTTAGGCCTTCTGTTCCTTCTGGCTTTCATCCTGATGATGTATTGTACCAATGCATTACTAGGACAAAAGTGATCAGAGCTCTTACGGACTATACATTAATGGCAGACATCTTCATAGCACTTTTGCTGTAATCATGCACCATAATAGTATTTCAGTACATCAGATGGGGGGAAAAAACCCTAACAAACCAACACCCAACCCTCCCCTGCTAAAAAATACAACCAACCAACAAAAAAAACCCAGGGCCATACTGGAAAAAAAAATTATATACCTGACAGATCAGCAGAGGAATGAAGATTTTGTAATACACTTTGTAAAAACCGGAAGTATTAATTGTACAGGTGAACCTCAACTTTTAAATAGTCTACATATTCTGGGAGTTAAATTTAAAATAATCAAGCAGAAAACAAAGTTGTTTTGTTTGTCTAAGGTCAAAACCCTAAAGCTTCAAGTAGCAAGTATGTATTAAAACCCTCACAAAAATTTTTCAAAATCAGACTACTATCCCATTATTTCAGTAAATAAGATTGGACAGATCACAGTAAAGAATTCAACAGTGTTTTCAAGATCACATGCTCATTCATGCAGAAAAAGGTAAACTTGTTGATAACGAACAGTATTTCACTGAGACAGTAGGTCAACATACCTCATATTAGGAAAACACATTTCTTTTCTCAGTTCCAGTACAAATTTCTGGTGTGATACCAAACAAGCGTCTTTTAGCAGACTACATACACTGTGTTCTTATTTTCTGAGTTCTCACTTTAACCAAAACTCTGAATATGTAGTTAAAGAGCTATCTGTGCAATACTGAGTCTAAAAGAAAGGCTATAGCACTGAGAGTACAAGGGTCTACTGGATGTTTCCCTAAAAATTAACAAGATTGAAAGTGGCACTTTGGCTTTCTGTCTCAAGTATGTGTCTTCTGCACAGAGGAATAATTTGCAGATATTCAACTAATGTGGAGTAATAATTCACTAATTAGGAGTTATCTTCTCTTGTTCTTCACAAGCAATTCAAAGCTTGAGAAGCCAGAATTGTTTGTTTCAAGAGTCTTCCATGTTCCACTCCCTATCTAGGAAATTTCAGGTAATTTCCATGTATACTTTAGGTTTCTTTTAAGGTCAGAAAATATTAGCAAACCTGTGAAGAAAAGCTTCCATCGACACATTTGGCCTTTTTCCATTTTAAGTGTTTTCCAACGTATTAAAATAATGTCTGATACGACAAGATAAGCATTTAAAAAATGCAAAACAAAAAAAACAGTCTGGAAGTATATCATTACAGACTGCACAATTAAACAAATGTACTAAAAAGACTTTACTATGGTTATGTGTCTGATATAGTAAGCTGCTTTTGCTCACTTTTTGTTCAGTTTTGGTGGAGGAGTGGTTTGCAAGAAAGGTTGCGGCACTACAATACTGAAAAATATGATAGAATCCAAGTATTAAACCTATTCAGAGCACAGGGCTGCACCAAAATATTTCCTGATGTCACTTCTAGTCTAATTTTTCCTCCGATTCTATTTTTATGCAATATATCCAAAGACTGTTATGTTTGTTTTAAACCAGGTATTTTTATATTATTTTATATTATCTTCTGTATCTTATGGCTTACCTTAGAGTTACAAATTTAAAGTATGCTTTCCACTTCCCAGTTATTAAAGGACATGAGTTGCCCCCTAAGTAGGCATTTAGGGAAATTCAGCACATGGTCCTGAAAGCCACTTTGATAATATTATTTACAATTAACTGACAGAACTGACAGCTAGGACCATCTGTCCGCTGTGCTTTTTTATCTGTTAAGATCTGTAAACTAGTGACAGGCTTTGAGTATGTATGTTGCAAAACTGCATATTACATCATCAGTCTTGCAAGAAGGCCAACGTTCTTCCATAATAGAAGTAATGTTTAAAAGTCCATGAGATTCAGATGAGCATTGCACCTTATTCACAAGGTAGTCAATTTAATCAGAAGAAAAAAAGTCAGGCACCTAAAAGAATTTTCAGTGCAGTCACTCACAGGTAGGAAACTGAAGGTTATTCTTAGAATGAGGGGTTTTGTGATACAGAAATAAATCTTAATTAAAGAGAGTCCAGGACTTCATTCCTATTCCCATACCAAATGTTAAGCCAGTGGCTACCTTCAATCTGTGTGAAATAAGAGATTGCAGGTGAACACTGGTCACCATAGCATAGACACAAGATAACTTGTCAGTTAATTATTTACATTTAACAAAGCATTTCACTGGGGATTATTTTAATTAATATTTTAATATACCTGATTGCCAGTCCACCCTATCTTTTTATTAAACTCTATTCCTAACTCTTTTCTGTTTGACCTTAGTTTCTGTTCTGTTGGTGTGGTGGTACAGTAAGTGATTTACTATTAAACTTCAAGCACGACTAACAGGTGAGGAGATGGAGAACAGCATCTGGAAAAACATAGCCTCTAAGCTAGAGACCAGATGAAATGTCCAAGTTCTGGGCACGTATACTGCATGGTCTTAAAGTCAGTGTTTGAAGGACCAGAAAGTGTAGCTGGATATGTGACTTAGTAAGTGGTAGTATGCATAAGTTCCTATAAGCAACCTTTATTAGTGGCTAGTCCTGAGGAGGAATAGGATCAGTCCATTTCTGTTGCTTATGTTTATTTGAGTGTTGTTTGTGTAAATGTGGGTGCCTGTAAATGTGCTGTTTACTTGTGTTCAGCTGTTTGTGTCCCTCTGTCTTTGTATTGAGTGTGCGTGCTTGGGGGAGACTTTTGGGAGGGTATGCTCAGCCTTACTGCTGGCAGGACACATCTATGAGAACAGCAGCAGTCTCTCCTCCAGTCAGCTAGGAAGGGAGGTGTCTCCTGAGTCTTCAAGTCAAGACAAAGTTTTGCTTTCCTTTTATATATACTAAGTCTTTTACACAAAAAAAAAACCCAAACCCAAAGAAACCAACAGACAAACAAAACCAAACAAAAACCACCAAAACAAAACAAACAGAAAAAAACAAAAAACAACCCTACAAAAACAAACCAGAAAGAAAAGAAGAGTGGCTGTTTTGTGAAAGAAATTAGATTTCATAGCTGAAAAGAATGGTATAAGGTATCAATTACCAGCACTCAATAAAAAAAAAAACAACCCTACCCTGTCAGTATGTTGTTTTTTAAGGATCTGTTTGAGGTAATAGGCTCATATACTATGTGACTTTGGGCACAACCTCCTTAGGTTCAAAATCGTAAAACCTGACTTATGTGCAGAAATTACAGCAATGGAATTAATAATAAAGTAACTGAATCCACCCAGCAACTGAATTGACTTTTAGATGTCCCTATGCTTCTCTTTCAAGTATACAGCCAGGTTTCTGATATTGGTGTATCCTTTGGGTGTTAAGCCTTAAAGGACACAAATTTCACCCTGCAATCTGAAAAGACAAAGCCATAAAATGCAAGGTTGCATTAGCTGCCATTTTGGCGTGAAAGTTCATGTCTATATGACAAAAAATGGCAACAGGAAATTGAACGGTACATTTTTTAATATACCTTTGCTAACAGTTCTTTGATTTTATTTGTCCACCTGTTATGAACTGATAGCAATAATTATGACTTATCCTTATGTTTTACTATGCTTATGAAGACCTTCCACTGTATAAATCTATAGTTCTGTAATATAAATTTTTATATATCCAAATAGGAAGGAACAGTCTTCAAAAATCCAGACAGGCAAATAAAAAAAGATGCAATTGGGTAAAGAATAAAAGTATTCTTACCAAATCCTTCCATTTTGGTATATACAAACAAGAAAAACAGTCCACTACTGAATGTATAGCTTAAAGAACAAGAAACTTCAGGATCTGTGGCTTCAAAATGAATAGACCAGAGGAAAACATAGGTCAAGATTATAAATAAAATTTTAAAAAAGCAGTTGTGAAGGACACTCTTCTGTTCATCAAAAAATGCCTATCCTTAAACTGAAATAAAAATTATCTGCATACTTTCTCATTTTTTATGGGGGAAAAAATAATCAGGATTTTATAAAAAAATATTAATAATATACTTTGGGGAAGACCACATTTTCTTTGTATGTTTTAATTAAAAAAATACTATCAAACCAGAAAAGAAATATAAATCTCGATCCAGAAATATTTCAGATGTTTATAGTATGATAAATACTATATTTATATCAGGCCTTTTCCTGATATCCACATGAAGAAATATAGAAATTATAACTAATTACTTAATTAAAAGGATTTTTTTAACTTATATATGAACTATCACTAACTAAAATTAGGTTTCTAGTTAAAATAATCAGCAGAGCTTCCCCTATAACCACAGAGAGATGACCTGCTAGAGGGTTAGCCTGCATATGCATCTTAAATTCTTTAACTTAGGATGGCATTCATATTCCTCTGGAAATACCTAGAGGGAGTTTACATAATAGGTTTAGACATAAAGTATATTCTAACTCTGAACAAAAGCGGGTCAAGGAGTGCATAGTGACCATGTCTTTTTCGCATTGTTTCTCTTAGATTATTATCTCTTATTAGATATTATCTCTTATTATCTTAGATAAGATGATATTATCTTAGATATTATCTCTTAGATAATTTCCTGACTCTCTTTTTGATTACCTCATTTAGCTAACTTCGTGAAAATCTGACACAAAGAATACTGGCTTTGAGCATCATTAATATTGAACAACTGACATTCAGCTTTAGGTCTAGGGATTAGCTGGTCCTTTTTTTATTTGGTGGTATAGATATAGCCTTACAGGCCTAATTTTCTGGCAGCTAAAATTAAGTGGGGCAAATTAGAAGAGATATAAAACTATTATTTAATCATATCTAACTAACCTTTTTGAAATGTGGGCCATAAGGTTGGTGGCTAAAACTGTGTAAAGCTTTAAGACTCTTTCTTGTGTGGTCCCCTTGACCTACCTTATATTGTAGTCTTGGGAAGGAAAAATGTGAAGATGAAACAAGAACTTCTAAACAAAGAATATCTAGGTAGTCTTTTGAAAGATCATGGGGAGCCTATTAACTTCATAGTTTTCCTGTTTCTCTCATGCATTAATATGTGTTTTGTTCGAGTTTCTGAATTTTAAAAAACAAAACCAAACACACACACACACACATCCCCGAAACTACAGACCGTAAACAACTTTTATTCCTGATTTTGTATTAAACATACATTATCTGAGTGGGGAGGGAGGAAAGGAAAAGTAGTGACCTGCTAGAAAATATATTAAAAAAAAAGGGGGGGGGAAGGAAATGAAAGGAAAAGTTTCATCTTTCTTAGGCATACTCAGAGAATAGGTAAGACTTAGAAAGAAATATGTTTTTTATATGTGTGCATATGAATATGTATATGACTGTGAATGAGAGAGAAATTGTCTTTAGAAAAATAATGTTTGGACATGAATTTTGTATATTGAAATATTGTAAACACTGGTATTAATGAAGATCTGGAACTAATGTAGGAGAAAAGTGTGATTCTTCCTGAAGTCAAAGGACAGTTGAGATTAGAGGAAGTGATGTAAGGAAATCAACAGTAATCAGAATTGCAGGTAGGTAACAAGCTTACTCAAATTTATGAGTAACTTTAACCTAAATATTTCAAATATCAGACAAGTTGGTTACTCCAATATTGAAACAAGCAAAAATGTAGCTGTATCAATTCCTCATTGTAGAAATGAAGTATAGGTCGCATTCTCAGATTGCATGGCAGTGCACAGATCATTTGAATTCAGAGTATTACTCTGATTTACACCAATGGATATTTGGACCATACAGCATCCTTTTTTCTTCAAGATATATTTCATTGTCATTTAGCAGTAGCTAAAACATGTATACCTTAAAGGGCATTAAAAAATATGCATTACTATACATCTGGAATATTCTCACTGAAGGATGTGAACTGAAATGTCTGGATCATTGATTTAAAATTATATTTTGCTCTTTGAACAAATAAAATGTGAAGGACCTTGCATATTCTTTGGATCTGAAAGAAACATTAAGTTCAGTGACTCTTGCATGCAATTCAGGAAGTGTCTATTTCTAAATAATAGTTAAACAATACAAAGAACTTCAAAAATATAATGGGTAGATAAACCTATTCATATGTGAATAGCACATTATCATCAACTGAATAACAGAATGGAATATCATTTATCATTGTCAGTCACTGCAACTCATGCACAGTATAAAAGACTGTTGATTACTGAATAATGTTGAATACTTAAAAAAACCCCACAAAACAAAACACAAAAAAAACCCCTTTGCCAGCTTATTTTATTTTTCCCATTGAAGCAATAGTAATAATGTAATACCTCATTCCTTTGCATATATTTTGTATAATTTCTTCATTACTTTTAATTGCCAAAGCAAAAATAACAATTAAAAGTGTGCAGAAAATCAGTAGAAATTTCAGTCTAATTTTTGTTTATCATTAAATGTCTTTTGTGTGGAAAAAATAGGCCTTTGTCCTGGTTTTGGCTGGGATCAAGTTTATTAGTAGTTAGTGCAGTACTGTGTTTTGGCTCTGATGTGAGAACAATGTTGATAGGACACTGATGTTTTTAGTTGTTGCTGGGTGATGTTTATACTAAGTCAAGGACTTCTTTGGTTTCTTGGGCCCTGCCAGTAAGAGGGCTGGAGGGGCACAAGAAACTGGGAGGGGACACAGCCGGCGCAGCTGACCTGAACCAGCCAAAGAGGTATTCTATACCATGGGGCGTCATGCTTGGTATATAAACTTGAAGGACCTGGGCATTGTTGCTCGAGGACTAACTGGGCATCGGGCAGCGGGTGGTGAGCAGTTGTACTGTGCATCACTTGTTTCCTTTCTCCCCTTTCCTTTGGATTTTATCTTTTCCCCACTTTCTATTATAACTGTTGTTATTATTATTGTTATTGTTGTTGTTCTTACCTTTTTATTCTGTCTAAATTATTTATTTGTTCTTATCTCAACCCTCAAGTTTTACATTCCTTTCTGATTTACCTTCCCACCCCTCTGGGGTGGGTAGTGAGCAAGTGGCTACGTGGTGCTTGATTGCCAGACAGTGTCAAACCACGCCAGCCTTAACTTCCTAGGAAGCAAATTTATTTTCATGATAATACTTAAAGAACAGAAATATTAAAGAACTCTTTCTTTAGGTGTTCCTTAGACACAAAAAAACAACAAAAAAGTTATGTTCTTTTATGTTAGGAATAAAGTTTTGCTTAGCACGAGATGAATTTATGCGTGATTGTAGTAATAGGTTATGTTAGCTGGTTTGATGCTCATATTGTTATTATAAATTTAAATTTTTAAAGCTTACAGATCATCTACACTGCCTCCAATCTGAAATGCTTTGAAGATCTACCAGAAAGGGATTCTTCATTAGGTTATAGATATAACTCACTTCAGAATTTTTAAGCTGGAAAAGCAAGGGAGGCAAAGGTTGACATAGGAAGCTATAATCAATGAGAACCTTTGTGTCCAATTCCAGTACCTTATTTTGGTGTGCTTTCTCTATGTTTCTGGAGTTTCACTAAATTGCAGGAGAATATGGCAATTAAGTCCTAAAATATTTATTGAAATCCCCAGGAAAAATGAGCAAGGTAGGTACCTTTGAAATAACTGGGATCTACTCCATCCTAAGCAGGCTTTTAGAGTTATCTATTAACTGGAAAAATTCAGTGCCTGGGAAGAGGACACAGAAGCACTCTCTTAGTCTTGCTGAAGTAGAGCTGTCATGCCACCAGGAATGTGGTTCAACAGGAAAATACAAGAGAGACAGCTTGCCTCTGGGATTGTGCAAGCCTGGGTTTACAACACTTTTTCATGAGGGCATGTGAGACTTCCAGTGCAAACAGAAATAAACTGCCAAAGAGCAAGACTCTGAGTCCCCAAACACTTTCATCACCTGAGTAGCTTGAACGTTTGGTACAACTGGGCTTTCTCGTATCTGCTCCTTCTGTTTGAAAAATCCTGGCATTCTTGGCTGTGGGTTAGTCCAGTTTCAGAAGAAGGGATGAAGAGTACTATCTCAGTCACTCCATGGACTGGAATGTTAAGTACTACAGACTCAGATGCATCCAAGACCCAGAGTCTGCTCTTATAGGAGGTGTATACCAAAGCATTTAGGTGGGAAGGAGCAGTACAAACTACTGTAGCTGTAGACATGCAGTGACTAAGTCTTAAGACTTCTATTCTTGAGATGGGCAGCTGTAGCAGGTCTAGAAGAATGTATGGGTATCCCAACATAGTTGCACACTACAGCCCAGAGTTAGGCAGGATTTAATCAGATGAGTTAAATGAGCAAGACTGAAGGAGCAACTTCTTAGTAAATGGACAGGGAAGATATTGTAGCCCTTGCTTTCTCTCCAGGGAAAACTAACCATCCAGTTAAATGATCCTTAAGACCTCAGCAATGCAGAAAAAAATGGTCAAAAAGATTAAATGTAATTATGGGAGCAGAAGGACCAGGGAATAGCCAATTTCCTAGCTTTGTCAAGCCTGCTCTGTAACCCAAATGATAATCCACCTAGTCATTTTAATTCACATCCTGTATGAGGCTTTTAGACAGTAATCACCAGAGATGGTACTTCTGTGCTGTTTTCTGATTGCATGCAGTGCAATTGGTAATGAATTACCAGAGTAATTAAGGTTGCCAAAGAAAAAGGAGCATTTTTGTTGTACTGTCTAATTTTATTTGTTCAAATAGCTCTAAAGACTATGCAAAAAATGTGTTCGATGACTGCCCTTAATTCATCTGACAAACTGTCCAATAAGGCTTCAGCATGAAGCAAAAAGGGATAGCCACATTTTCTAGAAAACCAGAAATTCAATCTCGAGGTCTATGTCTGAGTTTAACAGTGTTAAATAGATATTGAGAGACAATTTGTGTATTGAATCAAAGATGTTTTTCACACATGACAAAGTTCAGTTCTGGGTGCATAAACTTTCTATGGATACTGTGAAGAAATAGTGAAATTAAAGATTTAACAAATGGTAATTGTGGACAGTGTCTTGCAATCTTCTTGGATTTTTATTTTAGTAATTTGCCATGTCTCTTTTGGTTTAATTGGGGTTAATGTCCCTAATCTTTTCAGATTTCTGCTGGGTGAAAGAAAAATTGCCAGAAAAATGGTATGAAAAACACAAAGGGCTGGAAATAGGCAGGACTCTTCCTGAATACACAAAAACAGTGACTGATGGGAAGGGGAGGGGAGGGGAGGGAAGGGGGAAGGGAGAAGGGGGAAGGGGGAAGGGGGAAGGGGGAAGGGGGAAGGGGGAAGGGGGAAGGGAAAATGGAAAAGCAGGGGATGAGCCTTGTAGGTAGCAGAGAAAACTTCCCCTGTTTGGGAAGGGATGCAAAAGCATAAAGACATCAGGTGAGGGCTAACAAGGAAAACTGAAAGAAAATTTGCACTTTTGTTACAACTTTCTTGTTGATGAGCTCCCAAGCCTGATCACCTTGACCATGAGGTTAAGAACCCAGAAGAAACGTAGCTGTCGGAGCTAACTGTACAGCTTCAGCTCTATGGCAAAGTATACTCAATTATACTCACATCATATAGAAAACAATTGTTAAAAAGTGAGAGTTTCATATATATATAACAATGATTACTGATAATTTGTAAGAACTGACCATTTGTAAGAATTTTTTGCTAATGAAAGTATTTAGTAAACTTTGGTTTTAAGGTGTAAAACTGAGCAAATTTGTCAGTCTTCTAAACACTCCATCAAGCAATCCCTAATTCCCTGGTATAAGTACACATGTATTCTTTTTTAACATAGGAGACAAAGATAAACATCTCAGGACTTCAGTCATTCACTTCTGTATAGAATCCTCTGTCCTCTGTTTCAGTGTCCTTAACTTTGTTCTTTAATATCTAGTCACAATTATTTTCTTGAAGTCCATGTCCAACTTTTAGACAAGTAAAACTGAGAGAAATCCCATCTAAAGTCAGATATCTGGAGAAAGACAAAGGTGGTGATCAGAAGAAAGAGATTTTGGAGAGAAATAAAGTTAGAAAAGAAATAAGGAATGCACATAAAAGAGTAAAAAAGGGATAGGTAAAAGAAGGGGCGGGGGAAGGAGAAAAAAGAGCTAAGAGACGATCTGTTATTGATCCAGCTGAAGTGGAACAAACTCAGGAATGAGAAAAAACATAATATAATGGTATTTATTATAGAAATGGTATGAACTACATTCATACGCCAGCCCACTAGATTGAAGGTCTATTAACAATATTATACAGCTAATTGTTCATAAATGGATGGTATATCTCTTCTACCTTCCATTAGATACTGCATTTTGTAGATCAAATGCCTCTAAGAATACTCTGTAAACGTACTTTTTTTCCCCAGAAAGTCAAGATTGGTAAGAACACAGTCTCAGAGAAACTGTATCTGGGCAAACAAAACAAATACTTTCCTCCTGAGTTACTGGGTTTAGTTCTGACAATAATAGAATAGAGGTTACATTTTTCAAGGCCTGATCACCCATATATGTCCCATGATAGTACAGGTATACTAAAAAATAACTGTTTTATTTTTAAATAAATAAAAAATTTAAAAAGAAAATTAACATAATTTTAATATACAATGATATCTTTATACATAATTAATAAAGATAAAGAATAAAGTCAATATGGTGTAGAAAAATTGCTAAAGTTATAACATTAAGGAAACTTTAGGGTAAAACTGCAACTGCTATTACCAGGCCGCAATGTGATTGATATGTATGGAATCTACTCCCTAGTAGTTCCCCAGGCAGCACAACCTACAACCTTAGGACATGCTAAAGGAACTGAACAGAGGGTGGAGCGGAGTGATGACCCCTCAGCCCGGCCCTGTTGTACTCCCTGCAGGAAGGGGAACTTGGTGGTACCATGCATTGATAAACTGCGTAGTAGCTGTCTGGCAAAGAAGATAAGTAAATGTCGGCTGTTGAGCCAGCAACTGTGGCAAAATTACTTTCCTCAGACAAACTTTGCTCATTATAATCTCATTGTAATAGCAAAGCACACCTCCGTCTCAAAGATACCTGCCTCCAAGGTACAACCACCCCTCACTGAGCATGCATTTTATGTTTTTATTGACTGTACCTTTAAAGGTGAAGTGAAAGAATTTTAGCACCTACCAGTAAAAAACTGTATGTATGACTAGTGTCACTCCAGCTCCATCTAGAAGTAAAGATACAATATAAAAGTAAGTTAGAAAGGGGAGAAGTAAAGATATAATATAAAAGTAAGTTAGAAAGGGGACAAGTTAGGAAAGACTCCATTGTAACTGTTGGGATTGTTTGATGGGCTGGACCTGTCTTCTCCCCCATAGGGATGCCTATTGGGTAAGAACTATTCCATATTCTATGCACGCTTAATGATTTAACTCCAGCTGGCTTTTGTTAGTGATTAGATTTTGTGTGTATACTATTTCATGCTTGTTTTGCAGTCAGCGTACTATCAATGGTAAAACTGAATCTTAATCTGTCACAAACTTGTATAATAAAAATATCTTAGTGGAGGTTTGTTGCGTGCGAGTTTCTGGAAACTTGAATAATTGATTTGAGTATCTGTCACCATGAATCCCTGAACAGGACAGGCAAATCACCCTCTGATGCAGTGTGCTGTCCAGTAGAGTATCTGCAGTGAGCTCTAACAAGCTGGTCGGGAGCAAGGGTCTCATCTTTCCTGGGACATTGACAGACTAGCTGAACATAAAGGGTTGGGGGAAAAACCTCCCCCTTAACGTGACAAATAGTTAAAAAAATGTGGCCTTTGTATTTGAACAAATGTATCTTTTTCCCTTTATATATTAATTACTATGTTAAATATATTTTTCTATTTAAAGTCATGAAACGGCTTCACAGATATGTTTCAAATAGAATACAGCAATTAGCCTATAGTTCAAAAAGAGAAAACAGACCAAAACTTGTCTGTTTCTTCCTATACTAGATTTATCCTTGACATGGATGAGAATATGAACAGATAGACCATGTGAAAGATGGCATACTCTGCTATTGTTTGAAAGGCAAAAAACACTTCTGTAGAAGGTTATTATCAGGGAATTAGTAGGATTTACAGAAAGGATCTTTTCTGATGTCTTGATGTTGTTTTTCAGTTGTGTGCATGTTTATTACTAGGGCTAACAGTATTAAAAGCTATAGAATTACAAGACTTTGAGTAGTCTTCTTTTTTCTCCTTCCTTTTATTTTAACATGGAATGTTCATAATATTTGTTTTCTTAGGACTTCTTTATTAACAATGAACAATGAACTAAAAGCTTACATCAGCTCATTACAAAGCTGTATACAGTATGTTAAATAAGGCTAAATAGCCTCTGTTATCCTGGATAGAAATGTATCAGCAGTCATACCATCATACTTGGAAGTACAGTTTAATTTACTTCCTAATAAAAAGCATTCTGCAAATAGCTTGGTATTATATGCACCACAATTGTGAAGATCAAATTGCTAATCCTAACATTTCTAAATGTCATCTGACTTATTTTCCAAGACTTTCAGACCTATTTTTGTATCACCATCTTTGCTCATGTCTTATTTAGAATGCATATCAATAACTATATATATAAGTTATTCTAATGGTACTGTGGTTTGGAGTGTTTTTGTTTTGTGTTTTTCTTGTATAAAATAATGGCTTATACTCAGGCTATAATCTCAGCTTTAATAGAAAGTTAAAGAAGTAGCCTCTCTGAATATTGTGAAAGCTCCTACTAAGAAAATCCAAACCTTAAATTACAGAAGAAAGAATCCATACTAATAACATGCATATATAGCATATTTTCATAAAGAAAATAAATAACACTGAATAGGAAATAGAAGTATGAGAAAGTAATTTCTGGTTTACAGTGGAGTTTATGATAATTGTCTTACATCATCAACTGCTAAAAGTCAATATATGTTTTACCATCTATTTTCAGATTATTTTATTTTCAAGCAGGTATTAGCCATCATATACAATAGATGGGCATAAGCTGTGTAGACATGACATTGCTATGTAAGAAATTTCATATGTGAAAACTGAAACATGATGAATTTTGTCAGTACCTTCTGCTGGAAAGAGGTAGCTCAGAACAGAAGATCTACAAAATTAAGTCAGTGGGGACTTTCCCATGAATTTCAGCTAGAGCTGAAAAGACAATTCAAAGTAGGCATATTCATTATCTGGACCACCACGTAACCACTAAGACAGCAACATCAGAACATTACAAATTATAAAAAGAAGGTACTATCTTACCAGAGTTGAGGATCAAGCATAAGTTGCCAAGTAAAATTCCTCTCAGGATCCACAGAAAATATTTTTTTTTCAGTACGTTCTAATGATTACCTGCTTTCTTGATGCTTCCCTGGGAAGCTTCCTTCTTAGTGTAAAAATCCCTGTTGTTTCTATTATTCTCTACCCATTCCATCCTGAAGTATTCTTCCAAAGGCAGGATCTCAGTTTTTCCCAAGGTCTCCCTCTTCCATGGTAGTTCAGACAAGCCCCCAGAGCAGTCTCCTCTGCTGCACAGACATACTCATTAAAATAAAGATAACACAGAGTAATAAGGGATCATGACAGATTTGTCAAACTAGTCAATTTTAATTCTAACTCAATTTTTCTATGTTATAGGTAGAATTAGATTATATCAGTTTATTAATATATATTCAGTCATTAGATTTTAAAACATATTTATAGATACCATCCATGACTTTCTACTGAAATAGAGATTTACACATTTATACAATTCTTTAAAGCTCATGAAGAGTCTGATAAAAGAAAATTTCTTAAATTTATTAACTACTCAATCTACATTGAAATACCTTTATGCCAAAAAACGTTCGATAAAATATTTGTTCTTACATTTCTAATCAACTTTATTCTTTCCCATACTAGTACTGCTTAAGTTTTGTAACTAGCATTATTGTAAAACAGAAGCTATATGTACTTTAATAGCAAATATGTTGCTTGTTACTTATTGTTAGAATGTATCATTCAGAAGGTATTTAAAGATGCAAATTATTGTAGCAAAACATCATGGGGCCATAAAGATTTATAAGGTGTTAAATGATCTTCAGGGCAGAAGCAAATAACATGTAACACCTGGCATAGACAGTATGTTTAACGATAATACAAATCCTTTATGGTACATTAACACCTTCAGAAATGAATAATGTCCTAAAATCAATTTCACAAAAAGTTACAGATGAGGGTCAACATGTAATGTAATTGTGCTGAACAAAATCAGCAAATAGAATTTATCTAAATCCTTTATGCAAGTTCTTTTACCATTAATATTTCCCAATAAACATAATTTAAGGTGTGTTTGTGATGGATGATATTTATTTCCTTGAGGATCTGAACTATTTTGCTATTTATCAGAATTAGAGTTATTATGCATCCTATTCCTCATTATGTGCCTAATTAATTTGCTGTATTTAAAATTAATCTTACTTTGTTCAGATTAGGCAAGCCAAAACCTTTTAATTTGATTGTGCTCAAAAGATTAATTTTCTTTGCTACTGTAAGGACTATTAATTTATTCATATTACCTGAATCAATCAGAAAATCACCTTTTTCCCACACTCATTTATTGCAAAGCTAGAGGGCTCCTCTAAGCATTTGTTTTCATGTAAATTTAAAGTATTTAATTGGCAGTAATGTTGCTAGATTGAACTAAACATAGTGAAATTTGCAACACATATAGGATTATATAGTTGCTTCCGAATGAAAATAAGGCAGCAAAAGGTCCTGCTGAAACTCATACCTTTAGTAAAACTCACTAAGAACATTTTTTTCAATTTTGAAAGAGACCTAAGGGCTTGTGAAAACCGATCATATCTTTTGCATTTAGAATAATTAATTCCATGACTTATTTTTCAGTCTGTATCAAGAAAAGAAACATTGAAATTTATATTACAGTAATGAACAAACAAATAAATACTTGGGTGGATGGTCTACCTATTCTCTGCATTCAAAAATCTAAATTATTTTGATAAGAGATGATCTTTGATAAAGACAAATATTCACTTCAGCTGTGTTATCTGAAAAAGTTACATTGTAGATTTAGCTGTACATATCTGAAATATATCTATATTATGAAATATAAAATTTTGTTTTCTACTGAAGATTTTTTTATTCATTAGAAAATACTGTGATTTTATAAATTTTCTTATGTTTGAACTTTTCATTTATCAGACTTTATTAAGATTTTTATCTCTGATTTCTTGGAATTATTAAAGCACATATATAAGTCATTGTGTTTAAGATTGCACACTGTTAAAACTCAAAGTTCTAATACGTAGTGAAAATACGTATCAATTGTATCAATTATTTACCCCTTTTTTCCCACACTGTAGGATGTAGTTTGTTTCACATGAAAAATGTATTTATGAACAAAACCAACGTAACTGTCTTCAGACTATGGACTTATATTAAATCAATGTTCACTATTTTCACTAAGAAATATGATGGCTAAGGTGTTGCATTTATCAAAGGCTCAGAATGAGATTTATCTTGGCAAACATTAACTGTCTTTAAATTTGGCATATAGTCTAAGACAAGCTATGGTGATTAATTTAATTTCAGAGGCAATGAAAAGAGACTGAAGATATATACCCATAAGATAGATGGAAAAATAGATATTTTCAGGTGTTCTCTTTCCATAGATCACAGGGCATAGATGACTTGATAAGAGCTTAACTTATAGGAAGATGAAGAGAAGCAAGATGAATTCTGTCTTTGACAAATGAATGGAAAAAGAAATAATTCACCTAAAAGTGTAACTGCACTACAATATAGGTCAAAAAAGGAAGGATCCACTTATGACACTAATGAGGTCTTATAAATTCTTGATGTTCTCAAGAAATGTCTGGTGAAAGATGAGGGAAGACAGCATGCAAGTCCAGGATCTTGCCATTGTCTTCACTTTTCTGCAAGCTAAAGTGCCACTTACAGATTTTTCTATGACCTTTTAATGTTAAGGAAAAAAACTATTTTATTTCCAATATGCATTAAAACTCACAAAAATATTATTTTTTTTGTGAAATAACCCTAATTTCCATAGTTGTAAACATAGATCCTAATCTGAATGAAACAAGATTTTTTTGTCAATTTCATCAACATGTTTGTATAATAAATTCAAAATATTACAAAAGGTTAAAGTGCTTCCCTCTGAATCTTTCAGTCTGGACTTACTTGTAATTTTTTAAATATTCTTCAGATTTATTATGCATTAAAGTCATTGAAAAATAAGAAATAAACATTTCATTTGATAACAAATTTTCACTCCATTTTCAAAGACCTGAAAACCCCTTATTTTTGTTGTTTACTTTATAGGGAAGTATATGTTCCATTAAAGTATTATGTTTTGTTTAAATCTTTTTACTAATATTTCACTTTTTATCTAAAAAGACAATCTTAATCACGTAAACTTATTTATAAAAGAAGTATCAAAAGCTGCACAATAAGGGTCTAATGCTGCAGAACTCTTATTATACAGGGGTCAAAACAACCTCAAACAAAGCCAACACCCTAAACCTGTGGAGAGGATGCGTGACCCTCCAGCAAAGTGGCTGAACCACTGATCCAAGAGAAGAGTCCCAGCCCCTAGCATAACACTTGTTAAAGTAAAGATGCTAAAGATCCCTAAAGTAAGAAAACTGAGATGGGTTAGATCAAGAAATAGAGATCTCCAAGATACTGGATAGCAGATAAAAAGGCACGGCAGCTCCTCCACCTCAAAGCTCACATCTTAAAAATAAGGTATTTTCTCTTAAGGCAGACAACTATCTTTTATAGGCAATGAGCTTCTGAAGAGCTGTATAAATTATTCTTTAAGGATATGAGATTCACAGGATTGCATGTCTCAGGTTACATCTATCCCAGTAAATTCAAAAGGCGATTCATGGGCTTGAATGCCGGTACACGCTTCCTTCTTCTGTTCTGCTTCCTGCATGCTCCTCAACCTGTTTTGTCCCATGCAGGCCAGCACACTCCCAGAGAGGTCCAGACATGGTTTGAGGGATAACAAACTTGCTGTAAACAACCTGTTCAAAGCCACCCTGCTCTGAGATGGAAGGAAAACTAGCCATATACATGTGAATCACCATTTCATATACCGGTGGGAATAGAAAATAAGTCCTGGCCTCTTACAGCACACAAACGCAGCCTAAAAGAAAAAGACCTAGTTCTTGGATCCTATGCTAGGGATAAACATAAATATTTGCTGTTGTGTAGAAACACATCTTTAAACATGTACAGAACTTTAAGGTCAAAAGCTGATTGATTGCACAGTCAAACATCCCCATGATTAAGCAGCACTGAACATGAGTTTTTAAGAATATAATTTTAAGTTCAGGTTTTGTAATTTCTTTGTGTAATTTTGCTTTAGGAAACTTTCTAGACCTTTTTTTTTTTTTTTTTTTTTTTTCCTGTATAATAACCAGCTTCAACTTATTTTGCCCTTGCACTGTCTAAAATTCTGGATATTATACTTCTCTGGGATTTATGTATCAGTTATTAGACATTTCCCCATCAACATAGCAGATGTTCAGAATGAGACATAACAACACTTGACTAAAAGCATCAGTCATCTGGCAGCATAGGGAAACCAGGCACAGTTAGGTAGCAGTGAAATTTATTTAACAAGTAGAGATAAGGAGCCCGTAAAACCTTCTCAGTCCTGTGTGCTGTTGCAGAATGTATGTTTACAGGAGCCAGTTCTGTTAAATATATGTCTGTGTTTACACATGTTTCTATAATGAAATTGGCATAAATGAATTCCTAGATTTGAAAAGTTTTTTTATACAGACACCTCTAGGAGATGCTGCTAAAGCATTCCTTGTAAAACACAAATTTGAAATCTGATGACAAAACCCAGCTTTCAAGGTCCTTATATAAATTGCCACACAGTATCAATTCTTTGTTCAATCAGGCACAATTTTTCAGTATGATACTCTGCAGTCTTTAATTCCTGACAAAAAACCCCAAACATATGCCTTCATAAATCATTGCTGATCTTTTTCTTTCTAAAGCTGCATATGCCTCCTGCAGCCCTCTGCTCCGCTACATAAACAATTCATAGAAACAGCATGAACTGGTTGCATATGTGATTTCTTAATGTACAAAACTATTTGTTTGGTTGGCTTAATGGCACTAATATGCTTAAAAGATTCCAATGGATTTTAATTATTTAGTCCTGGTGTTGCATATAGGAACACTATGATACAATGAAATAAAATTAAGAGGGTTTGGTGTTTTGGGTTTTTTTTGGGTTTTACTTTACTACAGCTATTAATTACTATATATGGAAAGTACAATCTATGGATATGTCTTTTGATGTAAGCTTCTTTTGATATGTTCAATTTCACCCCCACACAATGAGTTAATTAAATGTATTTTCTCAAGACATAGGCACATTCTGAAATGTTTTCTATTGTAACTGGAAATATATGCATGCAAGATTGGCTGTTAGTAACCTGATATCACAAAAAAAAAAAATATATAAAACAAGGCTATTAGTAAGCTCAGCTTGATATAAAACTGTAAAAAAAACAGAGGGTTTGGATGCAGCAGATTTTTGAGACCTGAATTTAGATTTTTGCTGAACATGGGTGCATATATTCAAAATTACAAACCTGATAGTCCTCTGTCAACTACTACCTGACAATGAAGCATAGAAAAAAAGTTCACTTGAGTGACACTTTGACTAGAAGTTTCCTTAGTTTCTTCAAGATGTGCTTCTGCATATAACAGAGCTTCTCTGAAGAGCACAGTAGTTCTGTGAATAAGCTGACATGTTGAAGTTTACAGAAGTTGTATGTGACATTTCATAAATGACTTTTAAATATATATGTGTGTGTATAAAGATTAGTTGTTCTATTCTAATTATTAAATAAATCACTAGTTAGAAGATTCAACAAAATGGTGGAAATAATGGTTTCTGTGTTTTCTTCTCTTTGAAGAGAGTCTGCAACTGCCATGAAAATACATGATAAAATAAGATATTTGAGGTAACTATTAGTTCTACTGCTACTGCACAAGGTCCAGCACAATAAAGAATTCATAAAGAAAGGAAAAAGCAAGAAGAAATATAGGGATTCTGGGTTCTGGGCTCCCCAGTTTGAGACAGGGGACTACTGGAGAGAATCCAGCAGAGGGCTACGAAGATGATTAGGGCACTGAAGCATCTCCCATATGAGGAAAAGCTGAGAGAGCTGGGTCTGCCCAACCTGGAGAAGAGAAGACTGAAAGGGGAACTTACCAGTGCATACAAATATCTTAAAGGTGACTCTCAGGAGGGTGGGGACAGGCTCTTTTCAGTAGAGCCCAGTGACAGGACAAGGGGCAACGGGCACAAACCAAAACACAAGAAGTTCCATGTGAATGTGAGGAAGAACTTATTTTTGAGGGTGGTAGAGCCCTGGCACAGGCTGCCTAGAGAAATTGAGGAGTCTCCTCTGGAGACATTCAAACCCCACCTGGATGTGACTGTGCAAACCTGCTCTAAGTGAATCTGCTTTAGCAGGGGGTTGGAGTAGATGATCTCCAGAGGACCTTTCCAACACTGACTATTCAGTGATTCTGTGAGTTGTTAACATGATGTGGAAGAAAGAACATGGGCTTTACAGGCAGATTCTGGTGGTAAAAACACAAAAGCTGTCCCATGAGTTGGCACTAGTTTTAGACTTCCCTGAGTTTGTAAAGTCTATTACTACTAAAGCTACAAACATGTGCTCCTTTTTATGTTTTCTTTGTATGACCCAATGATTCTTGAGTTATGTTCTGCAAAGTGGAACCATTTATTAAACTTAGTACCTTACACAATGGTTAGAGCACTTAAGTGGAAACTGAAAAGTTTTTTTAATCTACTCATGCACGGAAAGGAACTGGAAGTCTATCTCACTCTTCCTAATTCTTTAACATACTGGCAGTTGTTGAAAAAGCAGGCAGATTCACAACTGGTTTTGGAACAATGAACGTAGATACCTGACCTTACTTGGGAACTCTGGACTGTAAAAGGACCTTTTTGTATCTCCTAAGCAAGACATTGAAAAGGAAGACTTAAGCTTTGTATCTTCACCTAACATACTGTGAGGGTTAAATCTAAGCATATTCTTGCTCAGTGTACTCAACAATTTGGCCCACAGTCAGTACATTTACTTTACCTCTTTTGACCCACATTCACTGTTAATGAGTATTTGATATGACAGAGCTATATTTTAAGTTATAGTCCATATCAGACTGAGTGAAGTGGAATTATATCTGCTGCATGTCAAGAGGGCTCATCAGTATATACATTTATCAGGTATAGTGATAAAGATGCAACTTACAATTTTGCAGCAGCAGTAAAATCCCCTGGATAATGACAAATGTAATGACATGGATGCTGAGTTAGGTGGTTGCATCTGTGAAGAAAGTGATAGCTTTATGAAGAAAGTGATATAAAAATGTACACATCACAGTGATTGCATCTCCGTGAGCAATTTTTTGACACTGCCATCAGAATGTGGTATAGAAAAATATACCCTTGTATAAGATCATAAAATTAAAAGCTATTTATGCTGACCATTTATGATTGTATGTTACCTTACCTTCCATGGAAGATGCAGAACAAAATATGTTTGTTTGTTTTTTTAAATCTAATATACATAATCTAGAACTAAAGGTAAAACATTTAAAGTTTTTGAAAATGTAAGTACATTTTTACGTGGAGTCATGAGACATTTTGAAAAGTGAATTAATTTTAATAGACATAACCACTCCAAAGAACAAAAATAAAAAACACTCAGATATAAAAATTTTCAGCTTTGCATGTAAATCAAAACTTCAGTTTTTCACAAAACTTACATTAGCAATTTTCCGTATCTGAGGCAGTGTTTGGGACAAATTCTAGAAACATTTGCATAAGAAACTCAAAACTTACTTAAATCATATAAATTATGATGTATAATGTGTCATGATTATTGTATTCCTCTGAATAAACATGCCAAAGCTATCTTACATGACAAAAAGCGTAATTTGCACTATCTTCTAAAATGGCAATATTTTCCCGATTTGAGTCCAAAGAAATTTTATTTCGTTATGCTTCATATTTTGCATGAATACTGTATACTCATTTGAGAACTTTTAGATTACATTTACGAGGAAATTTAAGAGGAAGTTTCTTCTTGCAATGATTAGACTTCCCCCCCCCCCCCAAAAAAAAAAAAAAACAAAACCCAAACCCAAACCCAAAAGACAAACAAAAAAAATTATACAGACTGAAAGACTGCAGTGCTCAATTTTCCTGGTTGAAAGCCATTTAGGTATTTAGGTTTTAAGGATAATCCACAAAAGACAAACCATTTTAATGACAAAAAGCAGGATTAAAATTTCTATGATTTGGTTGAAATAACTTTCTAGCTGCAGTAATAAGACTCACAACATTTTTCCCTGTAAAATTTCACCTTTTATCATTTTTGTTAAGTTAGAAAACTGCTTTTTTAATGGCAATATGATATACTGCCCAAACTTGATATCTAGGGTTTTAGAAACCTTTTGCAAGTCCCAGGTGCAACTCCTACTGTGTGGTTAAAAATAGGGGTACCGTAGGGCACATAGTTTTGAGGAAGTATTTTCATGAGTACTTTTTATTGACCTAGGTTCCATCTTAACACCTGCTGATTTCTCTGAGGGACAGTTAAACTGGTAACTTAACTGCAAACACTTTTTGTTATTATTATTAGGACAGAAACTCTACATATTATTTTATGCAATATCTGCTTTAGAAAATCAGTCTGGATAATTTAAAGTGAAACAACTGTCTACTCAATAGCCATAGACTTAGGGGATGACAAGTTTTGCAATATTAAGATAAGATGTTTTAGCCAAAAGGATTTCAGGTTGTGCCTGTTCACCACAGTAAATGAATGGGTTGTTGGCAAATTGTCACTAAAGAGTTTGAGAAGCTAGCTGTCAGATAATTAGAACAGGATTATAGAAACCGAACCAGGTATATGAAATGTCCATGGTTGCATTCATGGACTTCTTGATTGCTTTGGTCTCTCCTATTTCTAATATATTTTTGTAAACAGTTTTTAGTGAACAAGTTTGATCTTTGGATTTATTTTTTTTTTTTTTAGGGGAGGGGCTCTTTTGCATGAGAAATGAGAATGTTCTCCTTTACTTTTTACTTTGTAAGCATATTGGAAACTGATCTATTTAGTTATGCTTACTGCCAGATCATTCACATGCCTTGAAACAACAGAGTATCATGCTAATAATGCATCATTTTGAAGACTCAGACTGAGAAGTTTGTTAATAACCTGGATGTGACCAGAGATAATTTCACATTACAGATTAACTTAGAATACTTCTGTTTCTGTTTCTGTTCAAAAGCATACTCCAAAGATTTATAGGATAAATTATTACAGGAAAACTGTTAAAATCTTCCACGCAGCTGAAAGATAATTTTAAGTGCTCATTTCTGGAGTAGAGGTTAAACAGCTCTGAGCATTTTAAATGGGAGTAGATGTCTTTCTATGAGCAACTGCATTGAGTACCAAATGCTTTGTAGTTGTTCTAGGTTTTTTCTGCTAATTTACTACCATGACAAGTGAAAGGAACTCTAAAAAGGTGTCTTAAGTTTACACTGGAAGCAGAAATGCAAAAGAGAAGGATGAATATGTTCATACTTTGGGTAAACAAAGCTGAAGAGTAAAAGCGTAGTACAATGAGGCAGATAGACTTAGAACCTTGTTCAGAAGTTTCTGTGATAAGTAATCACACGTAAAGGACAGAAAGCTAGTAGAAATAATGTCACAGGGAAAACGGAACAGGCAAACAATAAGAAGTCCTAATAAGTGTAAAATGGTGAAAAGTGTACTGTAGCAAGGACATGACTTCCTGATTTTTAAAATCTATTTTCTCAGGTGTAGTAATGACAAAAAATGTCACAGAAAATTTAAAGGATCCAATCAAATGCCAAGTGAAGAACTTATTGAACACATGAGGAAAAAAGATGAAGCAAACATGAAGTTGCAGTTGTTTCTGCTGTACAGTATAGAAAGGGCTCAAAAGATCTGTGGATTTGCTATGAAAAAACTTCCTGAAAGGAGGGAAGAGAAAAAAAGGATAAAAATGTGCAGGCATATTGCAGAGTATAAGAGATTGCCTTGTATGATGGACAGTTCTAAAACCTACTTTTGTGGCTACTGAGCAGGACTGAACACTGATGTGTGCTTAGAGGGAAGCTGAAAGGGAGAAAAAAAATCTTTTATTTTCTTCAGTGCTAAAAATACTCAAACCCTCCATATAGTAAAATTAAAGCAAAACATATGTAGCCTGGATTAGAAACCAGCAAACAAAAAAAGCAACCAAACCAAAAAATACCTAGAAAACAAAGTAAGACAAAGTGTGACCATAAAGCATACTATTTGCCACAATTAATTCCTTAAAAATCCTCTTTGGTAAGCAAATTCCCTGGAATCAGAGCTCATGGTTTCAAATAATTGTGTGTAAGTTATTATGGGGCATCTTATGTTTTCATTAGAAAATATCTCTACCTCTGGTGGATAAAAAAAATCTTTACTTACCAATCCTTATACCTCAGTACAAAATTTGTTACTTGTTTTGCCTAAATTTAATGATGCATTTGAATTTTCTGGCCAATTAATCATGCTCTGTGACAGAGACTGACAGAAAAAGAACTAGAAGCATATATTGATGACTATTGCATATTAAAAATATTAACCCTTATATATTCCATTGTTGAGTTCCTACAAGTCAGGTGAAACATTTTCTGAAGGATATTTTATGAATCACAGTGACATCTTAATACTCTGAAGAAATAAAAATGCAGAAAAAAAGTTTTCTGTTGAAGAGATTTTGTTTGTATTTTTAAAGTTTTCTTAGAAGTAAAAATATATTTTTTTCTTCCTCGTGAAATAAATATTTTCCAGTTCCTGTTCCAGAAAGAATAATCTTCTTTCTAATCTTCTTCAGAAACCTCAAGGACTTTTCAGGCACTTGGGAAACTAAATTTATACCTAATTAGGCTATTAAACAACCACATTAATCTTACTGCTGCTATAAAAAATGGTCAAGCTGCTAAAGGTATCAGATACTGCAATGATACCACACTTGCATATTAAACAAACACCTTCCTACACCACCACCCCCCCCAATAAAGTATTTAATTCTGTCTCAAAATACTCAATATAGTGTTGGATTCATAAAAAATACATTCTTTACTACTATCTTTTCAGCTTTTGAAAGTCGAAAAGATGATAGATACACTAGCATGGAAAAGAACAAAGACCTTGTGCAAAGTCATCTACAGAGTAGTAAGGCTATTAAAAGAAATGCAATAGCAAAAGACTGAATTTGGCATCTTTAAACTTGTTATTTGTATTACTTTTAAAGGAAAATTGTGACATTAAAAATACAACATGATTTCTGAACACTTGTGTTGGTGATATGATCATCTGGTCAGAGGAAAACAGTAACACAATGATATGCAAGTTTATATAGGAGGAGTATTTAGAATTTCTTCAAAATTAACCCATATACATTTTTTTTCCATAAATAAATGGGAGATGAGGGACAGTGAAACACAGTGTCCATTCAAGTATCAACCACAATGTTCAAGGCAATGGTGTTAACTTCCCACTCATCTTCCTACTTGGCACTGTAAAAGAAGTATTTCCCCACACATGTCTTCAGGGAGAAAGTTCCTGTGCTGTCACCCGGACAAGGAAGAGTATTGGCAGTGAATGTGATCCCAGTAGTGAGGCCCACCGTCACAGTTCCTACTGTGGAAGCAGACTTAGTGTGACACTTTGAATCACTTCAATGTGCTGATTCAGCATTTCTGAGATAAGTAATTTAAAAGAATAAATTTAGCATAGCATCCGGTTTAGGTCTAAAACAAGGGACATCCTTCACAAGGAAGCATATTTAAAAAGAAGGTTTTAAATAATCAAACTTATGTGCATGCCCACAAACCCTGGTGTAAAAATAAGAAATAATTAATTCACACTCGCCATGACTTCACTTTAAGTATTAGTAGATTAGAGAAAATTGCTGTGTGAATAAGCAGCTTCCATAGAGTATCTTCATAGCTGAATTTAAGTTATTTGCTGTACAATTCAGGGACATGATATGAAGCAGGGAGGAGAACAGGCCTAAACTGTTGGTTTGTCAAAATAACTTCCCTAAATGGAAAAAGAAAAAAAAAAAAAAAAAAGGCTCTTGTTAAACTGCAGGTATTATGTATATTTACATCAATATTTGGGTGAAGCCTTGCCCAAGATGTGGCTTGGTTTAGCCTCTCTCCAGAAGTCCACAGAAGATTTTGAATGAGTGATTTTACCCACTACACAGCATATCCAATTAGTATTAAATCCAAAAACTTACTCCAGCTGAACAGCAGAAGAATTTTCTCTTTTGAACATTCTGCCCATCTTACTAAACACTGAAGAACATCACAAGAAGGAAATGTGCACCAGAAGACAAAAACCCACTAGCTATTATCAATTTTAAAAAGCCCTAAAAATGTCCTGAAAAGCAAAGGCAAAGTTTACACACTCCTACTTCACCTCTTTTTCATCATATGCTGAAGGAAAAAAAGAAGAAAAAAGTCAGATTATGAATGCATATTGTTTACAACAAAGAGTCCAAAAAACAACTTTTTAAAGAAGCTTCGTCTTCCTTCTACCATGGCTTAATATTTTCCTTTTTACAGAAAATTAGGGACTTTGGATATTTTGAAAGTAAGAATTACAGATGTGAGAATCTAAGGCTATGCTACTAGTTTAAGTGTAGTCTGATTTCAAATATTCAGTTATACTATAACTCATTATGACCGATAAGTCAATGAACGCAGCTAATTGGGATGCAATTGATTGTTCTTTCCCAAAACATAGAAAACAAACAGTTTTCAGTCCAAGTTCAACCCATAGCTCTTAGAATTCCTCTTTTCTTGTGCTGATACCCACAGAAGCAGAAGCTAATATGTAGACATTTCTAATCTAACTTTTTCACAAGTATATTACATCTCACTGTGATATTCTTCAATGAAAACTATCCAGATGATGGACAGTTTCCATCTTTATACTTTACCAGTACACATGCAGCTATGCCATCTTCTCCAACAAAACTGCAAGCTTACCCTCAACCATACTGAAATAACACGATACAGAGTTGATGTAGTCACAGAAGTCTTGGCATAACATATTATTGGAGTCTTTTCTTGAAGCAGTAACCACTAATAAATGCAGTAGTGTGCTTCAATATATTCCTGATAAAAAAATGAGGCATAAGTTAACTATTTTTCCCCACTCTGATGCAGAATGCAGTTTTACTTGTGCCAGACAGGGAAAGTTAAGGCTTTACAATTTCCATTTCTGATTAAGACAAAGTGTGTAGACATGATATTTCAACACTATTTCCTCTTTTTCTCTAAGGTAATCATAATAAATTTGTAAAAGAATCGGTAGAAAAACATGTTGGACAACTGCATGTTTAATATCCAGCTTTGACCAAAAACCTTACACTTGCAAACCTTTGTACTTCACACTTACAAACAAGGAAGGACTGGCTCATCAGTGATGTGAATGTCAATGTTTTCCTTGGCTTCAGCAACCATGAGTTCTGGACCCTATGAGGCCAAAGCAGGGTAAACAGCATCATCATAGCCCTGAACTTCAGAAGAGCAGACTCCTTCTTCCGGGGTCTTCTTGAAAGACTCCCATGGGATAAGGCCCTGGAAAATAGAGGGGCCTAAGAAAGCCCATTGATATTCAAGGACCACATCCTCCAAGCTCAATAGTCCATCCCAATGGGCAGGAAATTGGACAAAAAGCCAGGAGTCCTGCATGATGAACAAGGAGATCCTGGAAAAAATCAAACATAAAAATTAATTGTGCAGAAGGTAGAAGCAGGGTCAAGTAACCTGGGAGGAATATAGAGGCACTGTCAGAGCATGCTTTTTTAACCAGAGACCTGGTTTAGAATGCCAAAGCCCACTTGCAATTGAATCTGGCCAGGGATGTCAAAAGCAACGAGAAGTGCTTCTGTGAGTACATAGGTGATACAAGAAAGACCCTAGGGGAATTGTGGGCCTGCTTCTAAATGAGGAATGTGGCACAGGGCATGGAAAAGGCTGAGGTACTGATTGCTGCCTTTGCCTCAGTATTTGCTAGCAAGACCAGTATTCAGGAATCCCAGGTACCTGACACCAAAGGGAAAAGCTGGAAGGCATACCTGTGGTGGAAAAGGATCAGGTTAGACAATATTTATGCAAAGTGGATATGCAGTTCATAGTCCCTAAGAAGATGCACCTACGAGCACAGATAGGCTGATGTCATTGTGAGGCTGCTCTTGATAACCTTTGAATGATTACGGCAATTAGGATAAATGCCTGAAGACAGAAGAAAAGCAAATGCCACTGTTACTCTCAAAAAGGACAAGGAGGACACAAGGAACTGCAGGCTCATCAGCCTCACCTCAATCTCTAGGAAGGTGATTGAACAACTAATCCTGGAAAACATTTCCATATAGAAGAAGGACAAGACAGGAATCAGGAGTAGTCAGCACGAATTCACCAAAGGGAAGTCACGCCTGAGCAACATGAGCAACTTCTGAGATGAAGACTGACTGGGTACCTGAGGGGAAAGCTGTGGATATTGTCTACTTTGGCATCACTAAAGCTTTTGACACTGTCACCTATAAGATTCTCATAGACAGGCTGTTGTTGTATGGGATGCATGAGTGATGAGCTGGATTGAAAACTGACTGAATGGCCAGGCCCAGAGGGTGGTGATCAGGGGCACAAAGTCTAGTTGGAGGCCAGACTAGCGGTGTACCTCAGGGGCTAATACTGGGTCCAATCCTGTTCAACACGTTTCTTAATGATCTGGATGATGGGGCAGAATTCATCCTTTGCAAGTTTGCTGATGAGAGAACTGGGAGGAGTGGCTGATATGCCAGAGGGTCATGCTGCTCTCCAGAGCAACCTCAGGAGGCTGGAGAAATGGCCGGACAGGAACCTTATGAAATTCAACAAGACAAAGTGTGAAGTCCTGTACCTGGGGAGGAACACCCACATACATGCACCAGTACATGCTTGGGGCCAACCAGCTGGAAAGCAGCTTGGCAGAAAAGGACCTGGATTTCCTCATGGACACCAAGTTGAGCGTGAGGCACCAACGCACGCTTGCCACAAAGAAGGCTAATGGTATCCTGGGCTGCACTAGACAAAGCAGGTCGCTGAAGGCACACCTGGAGTATTGTGAGTATTGTGTCCAGTTCTTGGCTCCCTAGTACAAGAGAGAGACAGCCATACTGGAGAGTCTGGCTAAAGGCCATGAAGCTGAGGAAAGGACTGGAGCATCTGTCCTATGAGGAAAGGCTGAGATAACAGGGACTGTTCAACCTAGAAAAGAGAAGATTCATTTAGGTGAATTTGTAAAACAAATTTAAATCAGATAACCAATGTACTTTAAAGTTTCTTTACCACTACTCACACAGCTACAGATATGGTCAGAAATTAATGCTAAGAGTTCTGCTGCAGTTTCAATTTTTTTCGCTCTTGCTCTCCCTGGTGGATCTGCATAACATAGCAACACTAATGCTTTCATAAATCTAGATTTTATTCTAAGGAAAGGTTAATTAGCACATTTTCTTCACCTCTAGTAAAAGCCTATATTTATGGCAGTGATTTTTTTAAGTTAAAAAAAAAAATCAGTTACTATGAATCTCCCTTGCTAAAAGAACTTAGACTTAAAACTTATAACTTGCAGCTTAACTGATACATATGAAGTAATAGTTACCTATATTTACTGAAGTAATTTGGTAAATTAAGCAGTCAGTCTGAAAACAATTGTTATAAAAGTAATTTTTTTTTCCTCCTTAACTAAGTACTGAAAAAAAGAAAAAAAATATCAGAGAAGAAATTAGATTTTTAAGTGTTTTTCTCTGAGTGACTAAAGCATTAGTTTTAGCACCAGGGAACCTATGAGCTTTTCTCCAATGCTCTGGGAAGAGAGGAAATGCCTTTTCTAGGGCTTGTCATCCAGGGCTTTGAATTTGTGTCTTTACCTAGAAAACAGCTGACACAAATTTTGATTCTGACTCTGAGGTCTCAGATATCTCAATAACTCTTTTTTTTTTTTTTTTTTTTTTACATATAGCTGGTACACAGGAGCAACAGATTTTAAACTGGGAGAACCCCTGGTAGAATACTTTTTTATCACTGTAGTATTTATGTTCCATTAGTTCATTTGTACGTTCATAAAACTCTTTCACCATGCCAAGCCTGGAACACAGATTCTGTTTTCCAATAACAGTATTTTTTTCCTGTTTTCCTAACAATGGCAATGCTGAATTCCTGTTTTACTATGAGGAAAGACACTATTGATTTCACAGAGAACTGGCCTATCATACCTTTACGCAGAGAAGCATGACCTTCTATTATTTACTAGTTTGCTTAGCTAATCTGCTTAGATAATCATGGAAGACATGCTTATCTGGAAAACAGGAATCCTGACAACAAATGGTTAGGTTGGGCAGCAAGCTCTTCCAGATGAAGGTGTAGGCTCCAATGAAAAAGCAGGCTCTGAAAAAGTACTTTACAAATTTGTATAGCTTGAGAGCAAGGGGGAAGCATCGCAGCAGATATAATTTGGTAAATCCCCTCTCACCTCTTTCTACGATATACCCATATGCAATACTTACTCAAACCATCCTGTGAGAAGAAAATTTACACTTTCTCTAGTTAGCTTGTATCAGTGAGAAAGAAAAAACAGACACACACACCCCTCTTTTTTGTATCTATAATCTATATTTAATCTATCCCTATCTCTACCTCTATCTCGATCTCTTTCTTGATCTCGATCTACATCTACATCTATATCCACATCTACATATATATATATATATCTCATCTATCTATATTTATATCATCTATATCTGTATCTATATCAAAATGTCTTTTTCAATTTGTCCACCACCAAAAGATCTTTGGCTGCTGTTTGACAAATTATACATACAAAGGCCAAAAGCTCTTGCTGGTTGTCTCCTACCTACATGAAACATTAGAGACAGAAAGATCAACTAAACTGCACGCTATCTGGTCTCTTCCCCATTCTGTATTTTTATTAGTTGGCCTTCATATAGGGCAGAACATGGATGTAACAATATGAGGTGAACATCTTTTCACCAATCATTGAAGATCTGTTCTGAAACAATACCTCAGCAAATTTTCCAGTTTTCTACTAATCCAGTCTTCTATTCCTTAACTGACATAGTATAAGAAAACAATCCCATTATGTGATTATTCCCTTTGTTCTTTTCCTACAAAGCATTTTCACTTGTAGCATCCTTGTTTAGTATGCAGGACAGACTCTTTAGAGAATCATCCAATCATGTTGACCTTCATGGTCAACAGTAGGGGATAAACTGCTCTGTCACCTATTTTCTTTTCAAGTGCTGGAGACACTTCTAAAGGAATGTCATAGTAGAAATATATAATGAACACAAAATCAAATTCAACTTGTGAGGGTTTTAAAGAAAGATTGACTGGAAAGTGGAAACTACAATGAAAACCTTTGTTAGGTAGGATAGAAGTCTTTTAAATGTATTTTTTCCATTAAGAAATTTGCATAAGACTGGTTTGGGGGTTTTAATGTAATATAGGTAAACTAGCAGATACTGGAAAAAATGCATTTCTCCATCACTGGGAATGAGAAGATTACATTTTAAATTTATTTTTCTAATATAAAGTTGAAAATGCATTGTTTCTCCTGCTCCTTTTGCTGTTACCAACAAACTAGATTAAGTAAACTGATTGTTCTAAGGAGAAGTAAAATGTTTCCAAAATTGAGTCCAAACAGTTTGTAATGACAGATTAGTTGCTTCTTGTAATTTCTCTACATCAACTTGACCTTTCAGGGTCCATCTTTCCACCATTTTCAGGGATAAAATATTTCTTACATCCTCTTCAACAATTTCTTTTTATTTTTTTTTTTCTGTTTTATGATTTCCTCCTTATATATTTGAATTTATCACTCCTTTCTCATAGTGAATATAGCTTCAATGAGGATTTTAGAAAGTCCATTGCTTGCATCTTGTACTGAAGAAATAAAATATTATTCTTAACTATACTGACTCCTTAAAGGCATAGGAAATAGATATGAAAGAAGATAGACTCTTTCTTTATTCTCTGATTATTTTATAATATATATATAAATTTGACCTATTGCATTGGCATTATTAATTCAGTTCCCTTCAGAGAAAATGTATTTCTGGCTTTAAAGTTTTCATACATATTACATTTTAAATGCAATCTAGTAGCAATTCATAATTTCTTGTTAAAAAAAGCAACTCAACCTTGTATTGGGCAACACATTAATACTTTGAAGGAACTTCTTAAGAAAATCCTTAGAATAATTAAATTGTCAACAGCTAATAGCATCAAAACCAGTTTTTGCTGTACACTATAATTGCCTCAGCAGGAAAAAAAGTATCAATATTGCTTTCTGAAGTTCAATGCAGTTTCCATTCAGTGCACTCTTACTTTGATTTCCTAATATATTACTTTGAAACCTATGAGCTGAGACACTCATTACTTTTGACTACAAATGGCTGGAAAATTGATGGGAAAGCTGACTTAGACAGCACACTCAATAAAAAGCCCCCTTTTAGATGTTTTGATGACAGAACCTTAGTGACAAAGAATCCATGTGTCTTTCTCATATAATATAAAAAACAGAATTCTGTTTTGCAGTTTTTACTTCCCAAGGAGATAGAGGTAGATCTAAAGATTATAGTCATACCTCCAACATAACCATATTCACTTTAAAAACATCTGTAGTATACATAGAAGTATATATCAGACTATTTAAAAACTTAACACAAAGGTGCTTTTTTATGTTGGAAATAGTGTTAAAAACCCCAGAAGTATTAGATATGAGAAACTAAGGAGATAAAAATTCAGAGGCACTTTCTAAATCTAAACCATGAGTACACCAAAGAACAGCAAGAGAATCAATGTAATAAACAAATATTATATATATATTCCATTTATTTATCTTCAATCAGCTAAAGCAATTAAGATGTTAATAGGGAAAGGGATGTCTGAATTTACTGTAGAAGCCGATTTGCAAAACTAATTAAAAAATGCTTTTATCTAGCTTGTTTGTAGAGAATCTCTTTCTCTGAAGAAATATTGATTCTATCTCTGAGTTCATCCTGTGAATAATCACACTTTTCTCCATTCAGAAAATTGTGAAATTCTTAAACCCTCAGCAAGTTTGGCAATGACACCAAGCTCTGTGGTGCAGTTGACATGCTGGACGGAAGGAATGCCATCCAGAGGGACCTTGACAGGTTTGAGAGGTGGGCCCATGTGAACCTCATGAAGTTCAACAAGGCCAAGTGCAAGGTCCTGCAGCTGGGTTGGGGCCATCCTAAGCACAAATGCAGGCTGAGCGAAGAACAGATTGAAAGCGCCCCTGAGGAGAACTTGCTGGTGTTGGTTGACAAGAAGCACAACATGTCCCAGCAATGTGTACTTGCAGCCTAGAAAGCCAACTGAATCTTGGGCTGCATCAAAAGAAGTTTGACCAGCAGGTCAAGGGAGGTGATTCTGCCTCTCTGCTCTTGTGAGACCCCACCTGGAACACTGTGTTCTGGGCCCCTAAACATAGGACATGAACCTGTTGGAACAAATCCAGAGGAGGTCCACAAAGATGATCAGAGGGCTGGAGCACCTGTCCTGTGAAGGCAGGCTGAGAAAGATGGGGCCTTTGGATCTGAAGAAGAGAAGGCTCTGAGCAGCCTTCCAGTAGCTCAAGAGGGCCTACAAGAAAGTTGGAGAGGGACTTTTTACAAGGCCGTGTAGTAATAGGACAAAAGCTAATGACTAAACTGAAAGAGGGTAGATTTAGATTAGATATTAGGAAGAAATTCATCACTGTGAGGGTGCTGACCCACTAGCACAGGTTTCCTACATAAGCTGTGGATGCCCCATCCCTAGAAGTGCTCAAGGCCAAGTTGGATGGGACTTTGAGGAGCCTGGTCTAGTGGAAGGTGTCCCTGCCTATGGCGGGGGGGGTGGAACTAGATTAATCCCTTCCAAGCCAAACTGTTCTATGATTCTGTGATTTTTAAGTACAGAACTGAATGAGCATATTCATAAACAATATTTCAGAAAAGAAAGGCCTTATTGCCTAGAGTATTTCCATTGTGCATCACAACTAGAATACTGTGCATATAGAAGAGAAATAGCATATTCAGTTCATAGATGAAGAACATAATCTTTACTCTTTCCATGCATTGGAAGAGTAGACTAAAAGGTTTACTACCTCTATGAGGAAAAGGAAATTGCAGGAGTATTCATGAATTTTCATCATTCAAAACATCCTCTGAAAAATGAGGTATTTCATCCTTATTGTTCACTTCTTGACAGATTCCTACTGAAGGTAGAATACTGATGCAGGAAGATAAAATTTGTATTTATATGGTCCAATAAAAAATTACAGAATCTTTGTTTAGGAAGAATTGTACATTGTGTTACTCTGATTTTCACTTTATTATAACCTATTAGGATAATTCTCTGGTAGTATATCTTATGTTCCATACCTTGCAGTGAGGAGGAAGAGTTTATTTAAAAAAAAAAAAAAAAAAAAAGAAAATAAGAAAACAAAAAGAAAATGAAAAGATAAAAAGATAAAAGCATTATGTGAAAGCTGAATACTGATTAGCAAATATTTAAAGTTTGGTTTACTTCTCAAATGACAGGCACTGGAAGGCACATTCAGATGCTTTCCTAGAACCTGTTCTTGCAAAAATTATTTTTTCCTGCTGAAGGAATCAAGACCCTGTGTCATATTTATATTGTTGAGTATGACTTTCTTCGTGTATAATCTTGCTGGTTTAGAGTACTTTGTCCTATCTGTACTACTTATGATTATAGTGTCATAATGCATATGATAGAAAAACATATCCTGATAAAAAATTAATATATACATTACTTCATAATTTTGAGTAACCCTAGTCTTTATACTTCACCTGTATATGGATACAAAGTTGGTAGACACCTAGGGTTAGGTTTTGGAATCTGAGGCTAAATTCCATTTTCAGTTAAATATAAAGTCTCAACTTCATTAGTGAAGAATGTCTAAGTAACTAGATTTTGCTCTAAATATTAGTGAGTTTCTCTCTGGAAGACTCTGAGAGCTACTCGCCTCTTTCTATTGGCTACACCATGGATTTACCAAATCTAAACCTTTTTTAAGGGATGATAAAGCTACAGTTCTGAATTTTTCATTCAGTCAATCAGACTTGTTAATCCAATTTACTCTTTCATTCCAACAAATAAACAATCAGCTGTACAAAAATATGAGTTATAGTGATACACAATTGTGATTTATAGACAAAGGCATTACTTGTAAATACCAGGTATAACTGAGTTCAAAGGCTTTTGTCATATATTAGCAAAACAAAGAATATCTACTAGGATTGAGTTCTGTAATTTTATTTTTTTTTGGGGGGGGGGATAACAATGTTTTAGTTTTATTTTTTAAGAGTAATATTAACTTTACATCAGTTTTCTGGGTTTTCAGGTTTTCTGAAACCTTATGATGTGCATCACCAACCCACAAAACATAGCCTCTGGACTACTGAAATATATTGGTTTATTATATATGAAACCAGTAAAATCACTTTTTAATTGCTGCATCTATTGCAAAAAAAAAATGTATCGTAGAAATATTTTATTATTTCTCTTCCATCTTCTGTCCATTAAGTGATTATTTTTTTTAATATGTTATAAACAATCACACTTCAGTATTGTGAAGGATCATTACAAATATATGCATGGTGGTGCAGTTGTATCCAAATATTAATCTGTTAACAAAAGATAATACAGTTCTTCAAATCCAGCCAACTGTGTTGTGCTTCAACCCCAGCTGGAAATTAAGCACCACACAGCTGCTCGTTCACTCCTGCCTCACCCAGAGGGATGGGGAAGAGAATCAGAAAGGAATGTAAAACTCAAGGGTTGAGATAAGAACAATTTAATAATTAAAAATAAAATAAAAATAAAAGAACAATAATAACAATAACAACAATGACAGTTATAATGAGAAGGAGGGAGAGAGGGAGAAGAATGAAATCCAAAGGGAAGGAGGGAAAGAAAACAAGTGATGCACAGTACAACTGCTCACCACCCACTGACCGATGCCCAGCCAGTCCCTGAACAGTGATCAGCAGTCCTGGCCAACCCCTCCCAGTTTATATACTCAGCATGACGCCCCATGGTATGGAATACCTCTTTGCCTAGTTCAGGTCACCTGTCCTGGCTGTGTCCCCTCCCAATTTCCCGTTGCCCTCCAGCCCTCTCGCTGGCAAGACCTGAGAAAGTGAAAAGTCCTTGACTTAGCATAAACATGACCCAGCAATAGCTAAAAATATCGGTGTGTTACCAACATTATACTCACACCAAAGCCCAAACACAGCACTGCACCAGCTACTTAAAAGAAAATTGAGTCTATCCCAGTTGAAACAGACACTGTCCTATGATCCAATTTATCTTTCAGTCCCAGGGCTAAAAATTGCTGTAAACTACCTAGCCTTCCTTTAATTTTGCTGTTCATATTCTACTTTATTTCTCGTATTCCTCTTTTCTAAGCTTTTTTTCCTCACGAACAGTAGCCATTTTGACAAAAATCGACAAAAAAGAACAGAAAGGCAACTGTTCTGTTATATAGAAACAGATCGTAAGAAAAATATTTCTGGATACATACATAAAATACAGATAAGAGGGAAAAATATTTTCAGTATGACATAGCCATAACTCAGAAAAGGATGACCAGAGACATTGTGGAGTTCATCTTTGGTGATACTTGAAACCAAATCAGACACAGCCCTGAGCAATATGGTTTAGCTGACCCTGATATGAGCAGGGGTTGGACAAGCCCTGGGTCCAGATGTCCCTCCCAAACAAAATTATCCTATGACTATATCCCTGGAAGTCTTTGCTTCAGTGTCAAGGCTGCTTTGCAACCCTGTGGTAACTCAAAATATCTTAATGGGGAATGTAGCTTTACAGTGAATCTGTAGAGATATTGGAAAATGGTAGTGAAAACAGTGTTCAGATTAGCACTAATTTGAAGCCATAGTAAACAATAGTAGCCATTCAACTAGGTTTAAAAGTTTTTAGACTCTTTAAGTAACTAAGACCATAAAGTAAAGGCAGTTCAGTGTAAAAATACATATATAATTAGTTTGGCCAGTTACTAATACTGGGCAATTTTTGTTCAATGAAACAGTCATTGAATACAGTGATCTGAAAAAAGGTTTTATGATGGTATTCTGAAAAGAAAAACTAACAAACAAACAAACATTCTGCAAGTGACAGTGTTGGAAATATACTGTGTTTACAATCGCCCTTTTTTATTAAAAGAGGAATACTGACTTTACCCTGTAAACTTTCAGCAATGCAGACTTGGTGTCTTAATGTCAATATGCCAAATTAAAAATTAATATTAATGCCATTACTTGTATGCAGTATCTCATTATCTCATAATCACTCATTGGCTTTTCTTTACCACACCATGATTAGATAGAAAAGTGTTATGAACAGAAATTACAGTAAACAAGATACCTGGTATAGATATTGATTGTTTTCCCCAGAGACTCTAAGCCAGAAACCCAGTCTTCTTACAGAGCTGTACAAATTAGTTCATACTCTCTACACTCCATATTGCACACCAAATTGTGTGCACGCATACGTATGTGTTTTTATATATACAGATACACATGCAATTTTTCTTTGTCATTGATTACCATGCCCTAGAAAAGTCATTTTCTAGGACTGTTGTTCATTGCAAAAGAACAGGAGGCCTCAGCATCAATGTTAGAATCCAGTACTCTCTAATCAGGTTCTTTTAGATGATTCACACACAGAGGGCGTGCTGCTTAATATCATTTTTATTTATTTTAAAGATAGTCGATGTTACATTGGATTTCTGATTTAGGAGAGTGATACAAAGTATACTGCATGCCACAATCAAATATATGGTACACTTAGCAAAAACACAGCAACTGCAGTACACAGTTCAATGAGATTCCCATTACTGGTCTCCATGATAGGCTCACTGTCATGATGCTGGGCATCCTCAGTTACTGGGAAGCAATACATGGGTTGAAACCAGCTAAAGCCCATTGCTTTTCTTGAAATTTTTTTGCTAGTTGTGCAGGTTTTATACTGTATGTTGGGCTGAGCCATGTATATACACTTGCCCTATGTTGGGCTGGCTAACTCAGGGAGACATTCACACTCTTTTAATGAACTCAGGGAGAAATATCTACACCAGCAGTTGATACACTCCACTGTTGATAGCTTCTTATCGAAAACAAAGGCCACCCTCAGCCTGTTGTCATGCTGACACACACTGTAGCTGTTGAACATAGAATGGTGTCACTGATTTCAACAACAATATATCTGCCTTTCTGAGATTAAAGCTACCTAAAACTTCATAAGCTAATGTAGGCAATTAATGTATCATACAAGAGGTTTTCCAAGAAGAAGGCTGGGCTGACAACTTGAAAAATTTTCAAGAGGAAGGAACTATTATCCTCTAATTGAAAACAGAGTGTAGCTTTATTCTACCTTGATGTCTTCAGAATCCACAGGCACATATTGTCAGAAAACTTCTTGTTTCTATGGACAGCTTAGCTACTGAAAAAAAAAAGGGGGGGAAAAAAAAAAAAAGATGACAGTTGCAAACGAACAGAAAAATGACCAAGCTATGCAGCATGTCAGCCCAGAGGCCCATCAGTCCAGCACTCTGTCTTCAACAGTAGCTAAATGGAGATTACTGTGAAGCAGCATAGTAATAGCTCCCACATGCAGTGATATTTTCTCAGACTATTTTGCCAGCCTCCAGCAATCTGCAGATTCCTGAGCCTGAAGTTATATTTTTATTTTTTAATAGCCATCAAGGGAATTATTTCCCCCATAAATTTTTAACAACCACAGTGCCTTGTGACAAGGAGATCCGCACCTTAATTATACACAGTGAGAAGCCACTCAGGGGCAGTTGGACTGATTTTTGCTATTTAATTGTCAATAGTCTGTGCTAGTATGTATTACTTTTCCTAATCTGGACTTCTATTCTGCAGATTCTTAATTCATTTTTTCAGTATCATTATTTTTAGCTGTCTTTCATTCTTCTTGTAAGAAAAAGGTTTGGATAATGACTAACTACTTTTGTGCAGATGGTATAACTGATATAAGGTGATGGATTTTCAGAAGAGCTGGTTTAATTTAGTTAGCTTAACCACAAGGAAGTGATTCTTAAATCCAAATGAATATTTTTGGTCAAACTACATGAGATGGAAGCTTATTTTAAACTATTCAATGAAAAATGAAAATAAAATAAAAAATGCTTTCTACAACACACTTCTTATTTTCTGTATAGCTCATGCTGTCAGCAATGTTCAAATAAGAATAAAAGATTCTCTTCAGCTTGTAATGGAGCTGTTTGTCATTTCTTTTTTCTGCACTATTTTCAACATAACTTTCAAGTGTACAAGTAGCTACCACAAGGTTAATCATTATATTGGGCTCAGGCAGCTTGTTTGATGTTACACTTTTTCATAAGCTACCTATATGATTTAGAAGTTTAATTCCCACTTACATCAAATGAAACAGTCCTGTGAAAGGAGACGACAAGATGGTTGTCATGCCCACAAAAAAGAGTCATTATTCAGAATTCTACCTTTCACAGTTACAATTCTTTTTCTGGGTATATGAAGCATTTTTTCTTACAGGCAATTACTATTTAATTATTTATATAAAATAGAAAATCTCTAGAAGGAGAAATTAAGATAGATGTAGCCCATAGCCCATAGCTGTAACCTGGTGAGCTTGGCAATACCTGAGTTACATGAAGGTTAAATTCTACTTTGATTACTGAGACAAAGTTTGAACCTGAGGCTATCGCTATGACCTGCTATGCCATATTTTATACTGCTAAATAAAACAAAGGCAGGGTGTAGTCTTTGGCTCCAGACTTAAGTGGCATTGCTAAATTCAAGCTGAGGCTAGGTAGAACTCATTCCTGTTATAGCCAGTTGGATACATCTATAATATATTGGTGTTAGTCCAAGTATCATCTCAGTTCATACAATATACACACCCTGCCTCCTAATGCTCTACCCCTTGACCGACATCGCTGTCACAGACAGATTGCCAGCACCCTGCCTTCTGACACTCTGACCCTTACTGGTATCAGCAGCATGGGCAGGATGCCATCCACAGTATCCATGTACAAAAAGGTGTGTTTCTTTCAAATCACACTGATAAAGTCAAGGGGGAATGTGACGCTTACCTGAATTCAAAAGGCATTTGCATATTTGGCTGTTGCTGCCAGATTACCAGGATGCCAAGTGTCCCCGGCACTCTGCCAGAGCCATAGCATCACTTATGAATCTGTATTTACTACTGGTGATGGGTAAGTTGTATGGGCATGTTGTTGCTCATCCTTCTTATTGACTCAATAAAGCTTTGTTTTATAACATGTTGTCAGACTCCATTACTCTTCAGACCACAGGTACCCAGTCATAACAGTTATTTTTAAAGTTTTGAGGTCAAAATGTTCAATATTAAGATTCAGTTGTGTGCGTTCAGCAGTGCTTCTAAAGAAGTGTTTATATGTTGTGTACCTTAAGGTATGACTTCAGAGCATGTGAGAGTACTTCAGAGCATGTGCAAGTATGTGGAAGTGCAAAACATTCTGGCAATAATGTTAGAGGACCATTTGGAGATGAAGGGGACAGTCCTGTTGCAGTGGCATCCTGTTGCCTTTTGGGAACTGTAACTGAAGGATACTGTGCTCCAAGCTATGCACAGTCATTATCTTGGAAAGACTTGACTGAAATTACCTGAAACATTTGTGTGGAAGGTCTGCATCCAGTGCCTGACTTCATTCACTGGTGCTCTTTATCCTAAGAGTATATTTCGATGGTACCACCAAGACCACCGAATGGTTTAGTATTATCAAAAGAAGCAGTCTTTTCTCAGCGCCTGTCTTCATTACTCACCTACTGTCAGTGCAGGCTCTTTTTCTAGCCCACCCGTATACCTTACAAATCTGTACCTAAACCAGCTTAATTTGCATCCACTTCAGACCTTAGGCTAGCTTCTTTAGCTGTTTTACTTAGCTGCCAAAGGAACACCCAACAGTTTTGGTTCGGTACAGTAGCTTTTCTTTGCTTTCTGTCTTCCCACCACCACCACCCCTATCCCCCACCACCCCACACCCCCTCTTCCAGATTGGTCATGTTGATTAAGCAGAGAGACAGCATTACAAAAAGGGTTTCTTTGGAAGAAAACAAGTAGCTTGCTAAGGTGCCCAGAAAAGTTAAAATTACTCTGCATATTGCTTGTCCTCTGAATTTTAAGAATAGAATATAACTGTGGAAAAGATAAATAACTTGACTTACATCCCAGCTTCAGTTCATTGATTTCCTTTTTAATCTAAAAATTAACCTCCAAAGATACAGCACTGTGCTATGGCTTAGGAGAAAGTAACCTATTGTAGGGATGTGGATGTCAACACAGGGAAAGCAGCAAAAATGGTTTAAGTCATTAGGAGTAAATACTGGAAGTATGCATATGAGTGAGAAATGAAAGGCATTTACTATTAACAAAAAAAAATTAAAAACTAACAAATATTTATGAATTTATTAAGAGTTTATGTAAGTCCTGTCTAGCTCAGAATGAAATAACAGTTAACACATGGTTAACATTCTTTGACTATAGAGAGAATTTCATTATAACTTTAGGACTGTAAGCAAAAATACAGGATAAGAAATTCTATAGTAGATAAAATAAAATGAAACAAGATTACATTTCTGCAATTTTTCAATAATTTAAATGACATATATTGTTATTTTATACCTATAGTAATATATTTCCATAAAATATATTGTAGTTTTAAAAATTTCTTTAATGTCTCCTTAAGATTAATTTAATTTTACTTCTCAGAAATTTTACATGAGAAGAGAACACAATACTAATATTTTTAGCAAAGCATTAAGCATTTCACCAACTGAGGAGTAAAGATTATGAAGTATTTGTTATAATTGAGTAGTTATTAAGCATTCCAAACACCATTAATATTTCTAACACATAAACCAAACTCTACTGATGTTAATTACTTGAATCATCTCATTCTCTTCTGTGGGACTGGCATAAATGAGTTAGACAATTAAGGTGGTTCCTCTTTTCACAGATAAGTCTGTATCAACATACTGATTAGTAGTGATGGGTGGATTGAAATGAAATCTCATTACTTTTCCAAATTGCATCACTTTATTTTCCTGAAGACAGAGGTCAAATATATTATTTTCACAGTATACCAAATATAATTTTCTGTTTGTATCAACTTTTAGAAATTCTGGTTTGCTGGGAGGGGTCTTTTTCTCGATTTCTTTTTTCTTTCCTCAAAAAAGCAAAAAAAAAAAAAAAAAAAAAAAAGCAAAAAGCTCAAAAGCTCTGTAATGAACTTTTCTAGGTGGACTTCAGAATCCTTAATTTATTGTGCAATACCCTGAACAACTTATAACAGATTAAAAGAAAAGTATTGCCCTACACGGCCACAGTCGGGGGTGGGGGTGGGCGGTGGGGAAACAAACATAAAAGGTAGAGCTATTGGTGAAATGACTGAAGATTATTCAACCCATCAAAGTCCTTTTTAGCATTGCATGTCTCCAGGATGCCATCTAATTGTTGCAACTGTTCCAATGCTTTTGACCTAATGATTATACTTCATAGGCTATTCCATATGTTTACGAGTCTCTGCACAATCCATTTTTTCTTGACATCTGTTCTTTTTTTTATTCCTTCCCCCCCTCCCCCAGATCTGACCCATTATTTTTTTCACTATGCAGCACTGAATACATAACTTGTCTTTAAAGTCCAAGTAGCTTTTTAAATAAATTTACATTTGAAATACATTATCATTCCACCTTTACTGAGTTATAAAACTTGTTAGGTTTTCTTTTTCTTTCTTTTCTTTTCTTTTCTTTTCTTTTCTTTTCTTTTCTTTTCTTTTCTTTTCTTTTCTTTTCTTTTCTTTTCTTTTCTTTTCTTTTCTTTTCTTTTCTTTTCTTTTCTTTTCTTTTCTTTTCTTTTCTTTTCTTTTTCTTTTCTTTTTCCTTTATCTTCCTTGCTATCTATATTTTAAACCTTTCATTTCTTGGTCATTGTTCACAGTTGTACCTCCAGGGTATTTTCACATATAAGGTAAACAAGCTCAGTGCTTTAATGCCTTCTCTTCTACTTTAATGTTCTTATTGCTCAGTATTATACTCTTTATCCAATCTTTAATCTTTATCAAAATCATACTGGCTTAGTCACATTTATTTCATTCAGATTTCATTGATTCTTTTGTCTTATTTCAGGTAATTCCAGAAAACATAGGACATGCTTCTTTTTCTTTTGAAATTTAAAAGGCTGTGGAAAACTTCTGTTGCTGAAATTATCACTTCATTTCAGAAGAAACAACAGCTACTCATTTAACAGTGTGGATATTTAAGTTCTCTTGCTTCTTGCAGCTAATATCGCAACATAAATGCAACCTTTGAATTATAGTATATTTTTAATGTGTTTGAGAAAAGTCCCTTTGAGGTCTGATGAAAAGAGTACAGGGAGAACTTTGTATAATATTTCTTATACAGATTTCTCTTTTAATAATTGGTTCTTGTTCATAAAATGGATTCTCCTTGTTGCCATAGTTAATGCAGGTTTTGCTGTTAATCGGGTATCAGCCTTGCTGGAATTTGAAATAAGTTTTTACAGGCATTGCTTTCTGCAATGTTATTGTATTGTAATTTAACAAAGAATTGCTGTCCAGAATGTGGATCTGTCTCCGTCTTGGTACTATCCTGAAAATAAGAAACAAAATATAAGAAAGTGACAATTCTTAATTCTCTTATTTTTTGCAACTTAAATGTATCTATACATAAATCTGTTATGTGTTTCATCTGTTATTCTTATTAAATTAGTCACTACTAATGAGTATTTGAGCATCCAAACTGAAATATTTCTACTTGCTAAATATCTCATGAACTTAAGTGAGACTAAGGGGACTTGCTGTTAGGAAAAAAAAAATTGAAAGCATGATGACAAAGAACAGTGGAATGAAGATTAAACAAATGCAATAGATTGAACATAAAAGTGTCTTTTATTCAATAAATTTTGAAGCTCTTAGTACACAGACCTAGTATAGTCATATAAAGAGTATAAAGTAACTGATAACACATTTTGTCTCCTTCCCAAAATGTGTATCTTTTATGAATTAGTTTTGACCTACATTCTGTAATACCATCATCTTCTGGCATTTGGAGAACAATTTTGCCTTTTGTCAAATAACTGAAGTATACAGCAAAGAGTTTACTGAATAAGAGTGTTTACTGAAGATATTTGGGTTTAAACTATTACCCTTTAAGTATGAAAACACTAAAGAGCCAGTTCTGATGTTTGTAGTTGAATTTCAGAAGCAAATCCTTTGGCATTTACATGTGAAGAATTAGCTATTACTCTTCCCAGAGTCTGGCCCAAAGTGCTGCAGCACAGCAGAGGGGTTCTAACACAAACCTCAACGGCAGATACTTCAGTAGCTCTTTCTGGTTCTTCCACGCTAAGATATTTGGGGATCTTTCCTAAGACATTATAACTTGATAAAACAAAGCTGCTCAAATGAAATTTTCCTTTGAAATGTCCCAAAAGCACATCAGTGAGAAATGCGTCTTTGGTTCAAATTAAATGGGAAAAAAAATATAATAAATATGTATTATATTCATTTCAGCATACCACTGTTTTCATAGAATCACAGAATCCATTTTGAAATTTTGTTTTCTTTATGATCTAAAATCCCAGACTAGAAGATAAAAAGGAATATGGTGTTAACATTTTGTAGAACTCTCAAGCACTGAATATTCTATATGTGCACGGTGCTTCAGTGATCCTTTCAAGCATCTGGAAACCATTGAAGTGTACTAAGAATCCACTTGTTTATTGATGTTCTTGCTAACACATATCCACTTCACGTTGTTCATTTCACTCAATGTGAATGTAATTGTTTCATGGGTAAGAACTAAAATAATGTACATCAGTTATGCAACCTGTTAATGTAGTGGTAATTTTGTATTTTATATACCCTTAGTAAAGTACATTGACAGACAAGGTGTTCATCATTTCATAAACTAACCAGGTGTCACAGAGTGTTCCCAGGCTCTGTTACTGACTGTTTAGCTAACTTGGGGGAACAATCCCAGGCACAGCCTGGCTTGGACCGGCTGGCACTGTGCTCATCGACACAGGCGAGAGTCCAGTGCCCATGGGGTGGTTGTTGGTATACTTGTTTGGAGAGCAACAGAGTTCAGTAGTATGGGCACAATCCTTTTTGTGGCAGCTGGTTTTGCTGTCAGAAAATGATCCTCAATGTGTTTCATTTATTAGCCCTGACAAGCATGATTAAGAGCCAAACAGTAGATACTTTTTATTCCTTGAAATGGGCTTTATAGTTGAATTTTGTGGAAAAGAACCTTTTAAAATTACTGGCAGGCAATAAGGCACACCGCAATTTCATCTAAATTTAGATATCTACTAGCTGACATCTAAGTTATCCTAAGCTCTTATTACAGCCAAAGGAGAGGAATAAATATCTCCACATCTAATTTACGGTAGATGTCTGTCTTTTAACAAATTGAATTTTTTTCTAGAGATGTTTATTTCCTTTTCATTGACTAAAAAGTGATCCTTGCTCAGATTCTGAAGGCTAACTTTTAGATATCTAAATATAGGTCCTGAATTAATTCTGACCTGAATTAGCTGTTAGTTTTTTGATGGTAAATTACTAGGAAGTGATTTCTCAAATGTGTCACAACAGCATATAATTTCTGCTATGATTTCTGTAGCAGAAAGTTTGAAATTGAGTTGACATAGCAAAAATTTTAAAAAAGTGCTCAACCCAGCAGTATACTTCTATCAAGGTTTGTACTGTACCTTTTGTTCTGCTTTGGTTAGCATAACTCCTTGAATCAGGGACTTTAAATAACTCAATGGACATATATATTAAATATTTATTATAAATTTTATCATAAGAAATAATATTCTTATTTTGTTTTTTTATATATAAAATAAAAATATTGATAGAATGACGAAAGCAGATATTTGTGGTAAAACTTTAAATGTTTTTGTATATCAAATGATGATTTTGTGCTTTTGTACTTATCCAAACTTATCCAAAAAGTAGGACTAAAATACCACTATCATTATGGTTTGCATTATTTCTCTGTAAGTACTAGGTTCAGCTCTTTCTGTTGTCAAAAACTTCATCTTCTTATGCCTGTGAAAATCTCAAAGCAACTTCATCATATCAACCTTTTGACTGAAAAAGCCATCTTTAAATTAATCTAATGATCAAGTAAAAAGGTGTACTGCTGGCTTTTACTGTGATTTTTAAAGGAAAATAAGCAGCAGTGGAAAAATAAAAGAAACTGGACAAGACAAACCATATGTTTTCACTTTAACAGATAACCACAGTGACCAAAGTTAGCCTAAGCTATATTGGCCTTTTCAGTATTTAATTAAGGAGAAGATGTTCTTACATTTGAGCTGAACCTCCATTTTCAGACATTTAAATAATAAAGAAGTATTTCTTATAACTTCTGTTGTAAGCTCATGTTTTCATAGGGTCACATCTTCTTGTTTTCTCACTTGAACACTCATGGTCTAAATGAAATATTTTTGTAAATGTATGTTTAAATTTATTTTTCTACTTTTAATTGTTTTGGGACTAATTACATTAGCCCACTTTGGAGTTACTGAATAGTGGAAAATAACATACTTCACCATTTTAGAAGTTTTAACAGTTGTAAACTGTTAAAGCTGTTGTCCTGGTTTCAGCTGGGATAGAGTTAATTTTCATCTCAGTAGCTGGTACAGTGCTGTTGTTTGGATTTGGTGTGCAAACAGTGTTGACAGCACACTGATGGATTTGGTTGCTGCTGGGTCATGTTTATACTAAGTCAAGGACTTTTCAGTTTCTCAGGCCCTGACAGCAAGAGGGCTGGAGGGGCACAGGAAATTGGGAGGGGACACAGCCAGGACAGGTGACTTAAACTGGTCAAAGGGATATTACATATATACATATGACATCATTCTGAGTATATAAAGTGGGGGAAGAAGAAGGAAGGGGGGGACATCTGGCATTATGGCATTTGTCCTCCTGAGTAGCCATTACGCATGGTGGAGCCCTGCTTTCCCAGGGATGGCCGAACACCTGCCTGCCCATGGGAAGTGGTGAATGATATTCCTTGTTTTGCCTTGCCTGTGTGTGCAGCTTTTGCTTTACCTATTAAATTGTTCTTATCTCAGCCCTCGAGTTTTACATTCCTTTCCAATTCTCCTCCCCATCCCTCTGGGTGAAGAGGGAGTGAGTGAGTGGCTATGTGGTGCTTGGTTGCCATCCAGGGTTAAATCATGACAGCTGTAAAACCTAGAAACCGAAGTAAGTTGCAAAAAAAGGTATCCAAAATCAAAAATGTTGTAAACAGCCCTAAAAGTTCTAAACTACATGTCAGACTAATACCATCAAATTTATATCAATAAATAAATTTTCTGAGTAATTGCTTGCTACATTGTGGGACAAAAACATTTCCAAGTTTAAGAAGTCTTCAAAACTGTCTGAAATTAAGCCATAAAGTCTTAATGGTCACGTTTTTCATTATAGAACGATAGACTGAGACCCTTTTCTTCTGTGCCGAAAGATACATGTCCCTGCTTTGTTAATCAGGGAGAGACAGATGCAAGAATTTAACTTGGAAAACTAAAATCAGGAAACAGTAATTGTCCAAATCTTCAAATTAAAACCTTTTTTTAGAATTCAGAATTTGACTTTTATTCATGGCCAAGATGAGCTGTCTTGATGGTGCTCACCATGCTAGCAGAAATATTTCTGAGAGTGGTCTGAGCTGCGGAGAAGATACCCAGTTTTTTAATGGAGAATTCAGGAAGGCCCAGAAAAAAACACACTTTACACTCCACCCAAGGACTCTATAGGCCCTGGACCCATGTTCAGAGGTATAAGGCTATTCTTTACCTCTCTTAATTTGAGATTATCTTTTTAAATTCTTTATTTTTTTAAAAAAAAATTCTATTTTCTGCACAGGATTGACTCTAATATAATCCCAGTTATTGGATCTCTTTCTGTTAAAACTGCTTGCTTGCCTACCTTGCTTGCCTTGCCTGCCTTGCAAATACATAAAGGTAGATAGGAGTAAATTAAACCTTAACATAGAACTGAATCAGAAAGTTTATGCTCTACGTACATTTGATACAGCTGACAGAATTGCTGTCTGTGTTAGCAGCTTGATGCTTGCAGAACTGACTCACCTGGAAATTGTTAATGCCACTAGAAGTATTATCAGTCCCTAACCTTATATGCTACATATTAAAAAAAATACCATTTCACTCTTCCTCGGTTTTCTGAATAATAATAATGAAAAAATTTATATTAATATTATTAATAGTAATATCAATAATGCAAAATTGCGGAAACTTTTATGAAGGAGGATGCTCTGTAGGCATTCTATTCAGGCTCCAAACTGATGAGAGTTCTCAATTACTTTTCATAATCAGGCAGATGCACAGACACATGGACATATATCCACAGACAAATTCTGGGGCTTTACATTACATATAGAAATGTATATTAGAGTTTGCTAAAGATTTAAAAGAAACAGAAAACCTTACAGTGCTTGCTAAAGCACTTCTTTCTAATAGGATTAATGAGTACTGGACTTCATCAATTTTATGTATTTCTTTTGAATTAAGTGCTCTCCTTATGTGATTTGCAATGTGAAGCTAATATGGGGTCAGGCTCACTGTAATCCTTAAGCTAGAACATCTTCTCTTTGTATTTCTGAGATTTTAGATCCATGTGAATCGTACCTACCTTTCTTTCACTCTCTTTTTTTTTTTTTTTCCCCCTTTTTTCTTTTCTTTTTTTGGAGAGAGATAAAGAAATGTTTAATGCTATCATCAACATTCATAATTATAATTAAACACAGTGTTGTATGAGCTACTGTAAAGACACTGCCAAGCATTAACTAGACTGGCAAAGGTCAATAATATTTCAGATGTACCAACATAAAATTAAAGAATTATACTTCAGGATCCAAACTGACAAATTCTATTACAAGTTTAAAACTCAGTTTTGAGCCAGCTGATAACATTTTAACTAAGTGCATCTGGCTTTGGGTTTTCATCAGCATAAGTGAGAATGAATTCCAACCAGTACCTTTGCTGATTATGGTTTATTGTAAATTAGTTCTGTTGGAAATATGATAACATTCTGGATGAATCTGAAGGTTGTTATGCTCTTGCTGATGATAGTGTGAGCAGAGGTACTTTTGATTACTGATGGATGACAAGGAGTTAAAAAAGACTGAAACAAATGTCTTCCCAAAAGAAGAGCTGTGGATAAAGCTCCTTCCCCATGTGTAGTGCAGAAGTCATGTAGCTATACACACACAGAGTATTTTGCCTGCTATTGATGAGACAAGAGCACAAAAAGCATGACAAATCTTCGAAGTTGTTACAATTTTCATAAATGAAAAGCAACATGGTGAAATATGCTAATCTTAGAGAAGCTGAATTATTTTTGTTCCTATAAACCACATCTATTATTGTGGGCAGGATATTGTATGGAAATTATCGCATAACTGTTCACTGTAACAGCAGTAGTTTGCATTTACATTATTATAAGTATGAACCGGCAAGCATCTAAAACGACAAATCTTCACTCTTTAAGAAGGGTAAGAAGAAAATCTTGGGGAACTAGAGGCCCATCAGTCTGCCGAATCCCTCTATAAGCCAGTAAGAAAGGTGATTAGGAACACCTGATAAAAAAGTAACAAGGCCAAATCACGCCTGGATGATTTGATAGCCTTCTAGGAAGAGAAAATCAGCTCTGTTGACTATTTAATATCATTAAACACCTAGAAGATGGGACAAAGAATCTTAACAAATCCACAGACAATAACCAACTGTAGGCAGAAACTGATATGATGGGGAGAGCTGCTACTCAGAGGAACCTTAACAGGCTGGAGGAATTTCATTAAATCCAACAAAGACAAATTTGAAGTTTTGCACTTAGGCAGAATAACTCCAGTGCAACCATGCAGACTAGGCTTCTGCTGATTAGAAAGCAGGCTGCCGGAAAAGGCATAGGGATGTGCAGGACAAGAAGCTAAACATGAGTCATCAATTAGTCCTTGCAGCAAAGCAAGCAAGCCAGTCACCTGCTGGACTGTATAAGCAAGACAAACCAACTGCCACTGGTTGGCACCTAAAGTACTGACCCCTGAGCTCTTGAGTATGCAGTACAAGGAAGACTGAGTCAAGTAGAGGGCTAGCAAGGATGGTTGGGGTGTTGGATCACTTGATGAGTCACTGAGGGGAAAAGCAATACTGGTGAGTTCAATTTATCAAGCAGGGAAAGCAAAGAACAGGCTGTCAGGGAAAAGCTTCTGTAACTCACGCACACACATTAATGGAGACCCGCTATAGTTACTGATCCAGTTACATAGCACTATGTGGTTTAGACATCTGCCTGAGTATTCCTCCAGCCTCTACTGCTGTAGTTCTTTACAGGTAGATACTGTAACAGTATGTGAAGGCAGACTGTCTGCTTCTCTAAGGTTATCTGGTCAAGGGCCTTTTCAATTAAAATAAATAAATAACTAAATAACTAAATAAATAAACAAATAAATAAATAGATAAATGGGTAAATAAATAAATAAATAAATAAACAAACAAATAAATAAATAAAAGAGGAGTCCATAAACAAAGCAAGAGCGTACAGGGACACAAACCTGAGGGGAAAATGATCAGTGAGGCAGAGGAAAAGGGAGCACGGAGGAACAATGTGAGGAAATGGACAGAAAAGATATAAAAGGGGCCAGTCAAGTGTAATATGGGGCTGGTCAGTACACTTGTCTGACTGAGCCCTGCACCTGACCATCTTGGGTCTGGGCAGGGATATCAGACAGACAGAGGGGTCTGTGCTAGCATTCAGGGGGACCCACAAGTATGGGATGACTGTGGGATGAGTATGTGAGTGCTGAATGTGCGCATCAAGAACTCAGCTACACAAGATGGTGAGCTTAGGTTCCGTGGGGTGGATAAGGGGCGCTGGGATACAGGCAAGGGGCAGGGTAGGCAGAAGGGCTGTGCCAGTGTTTGGGGGATCTGCAAGTGTGTGTGGGCTTGTGAACTTGGAGAGTGTGATGTCTGTACTGCACTGGTGACCTTCTGCCTCTGCCAGCCCCAGAGAAGGGGGGGGAGGGGAGGGGTGTGTGTGTGTGTCTTTCTGTGTGCATGCGTGCATGTGTGTCCCTCGGACACTGGAATGGGCTCCAGCAGCTGAGCAGCATGGTTTTGAGCAGGGTCAGTTGGAGGAGGGGGCCATCTGTAAATTTCCTTGAGTTGCCTGTGCCGGCCACTAATCGGATCAGTCCATGGTGATATCACAGTCCACCCTTCCCACAGTTTCAGGTATTGTTCTCCTGTCACTTATTGATCCACAGTCTGTACCAAGGCTCATAACATCTTTCCTTTGTTTCCATTGTCCTGTTTCCTACAGCTCACTACACCATGTGAAAAGAAGATGAGAAAACTGGATTTAGGCTTAGTAGGACCTAACTAAAGAGAGATTTCACTGCTATCTTCAAGTACCTAACAGTAAGTTATACAGAAGATGGAGCCAGACTCTTCTCAGAGGTGTATAGGGGTAGAATGAGAGGAAATGGACACAGGTTGCAACAAGGAAAAATCAGATTAACTACAGAGATTTTTATTTCTTTTTTCGCCATTGTAGCACTGGGACTGGTTGCCCAGAAATGCTATGATTCTTCACCCTTGAGGACAGTAAAAATTCAACTAAAATATACATTTCAAATATAAGAAATGAGGGAAAAAAATATTTTTTTTAAAAAAATCATAAAGTACTTAATCAGAGGGAAAAATTCTACTGTGAGATAGATCCCTGAAGGGTCTACAGTAGCAATTACATACAAATATCTATCTACAAATACAGAAAACAGATACATAAAAATTGTTTTTTCAGTCCACTTACAAGTTTTAGGAAAGGAACGTAAATGTTCTTCAGTTGCACAATCATAATATACAGTCACTGAAATATTAAATAAAAATATTCAGTGCTGATTTAAAAAATTGCTGCAAAGTCTGACTTAATTTCTGCTAGCCCTCATCATATAATTACACTCAACAAAGACCCAATGAGCTTTTATAAGAAACAAGACAATGTGAAAGAGTATCTGGGTCACACAAAAAAGCAGGTGGAAAGACTGAAAATTATTTCCCTGTCTGCTTATGCGCTTAATACTTTCTAGTGACTAAGCAAACAACATAGGGGAGTTAGGGCAATCACATGACTCTCAATTTCTGAGTTGTTTTTAAAACTCCTTTAAATCTAAGCCTTCTGATTGCCTTTTACCTTGACCATTTAGACAGGAATGCCTAGAGTCACAACGTAAAGATTTTTTTTCCCCCAGGTAATGTTAGCTAGTCCTTGTTTCATCTTATCTTAGATCAATTACTGTGCAGTGTAACAATGGGATGTGATGACTTTGTATTTTAAGAAGCTGCACAAAAAAAAAAAAAAAAAAATCCTTTATCTCTCTAATACCTTCTTCTACAAAGCAAGAACATAAACCAACTTGTTAGAATAGGGGTATCTTGTGTAATGTTAACTCCTCAGAGAGTTTCACTGTTGGATGCCTGGCATACACATTTGTTCTTTAATGTTCTCTCTTTCCTCTCACTGACAGTCAATTTTATAATTTCTTGGAACATAGGGGCATCTGATCTAGACACCTGTATTAAATACAAAAGAGAAATCAAATGCAAACTCTGAGATATATAATAGACATTGTATCAATAATAACAATTTAAAAAGTAAATCCTTTAATAATCTGACATGCAATCACATAAAATACCTGTAAATAATAAAAAAATAAAACAAATATAGAAATTATCGTAAGAATTACTTGTACTATAATCACAGATGCAAAACTAAAAGGCTTTAAAACGGTTTATGTAACCTATCTTCCTGCCCCAAAACTAGCTCAGCTACATCTGTTTCATTTTTGCAAAAGCTTTTTAGGTTATTCTTAAGGACCTCCTGCAACAGAGATGTCAGGGTTGAACTGCTGTCTAAGGAGACGTAAATTAGGGGTGGCAGCAAGGCAGGCAGGGCAATGATTCCCTGTAACAAAAGTGCAGACTCCTCCAAAAAAAAGCAGTGTAGGCCCAATGATAATAACCAGGTTTAGCCAACAGACTGCCATGCAATCTGTTATGAAAAAGCAGATTGGAGCTTGAACCAGGAAAACAAGACAAGTTCAAGGTCAGAAAGGTACAAGAGTAGGCATAGCTTACCTAGTATGCAGCTTAGGTAAGGAGCAGCCCAGGCAGGTTACATTAATGTTCATAACACTATGAACCTTTCTCTCATATCTGTCCTGAGCTTTGCTTGCTTGCAATTTAGGCCTATTTATTTCCTGTTTTATTGTAAATATAGGAAGTCAATTATTGCCTTCTATTTTTAAAAACAGGTGTTTTTTACATATTTGAATATAAGCATATCACATTAGTATAAACTGCCTTGAAGCTGATATCATATTGACCTGATCTCTAATAATTCTGGTTTTTCCCATATGGACTTTCCTGAATTAGCCCCTATCTTCCCAGACATACAGTGACCAAATCTAGTTCATCTGGTGTCTAATGAATGCAGAGAAGAGCAGAAAAAATTATTTTGCCCATCTTACGGACTACACTTTTTTCAGACAGAAAAAAATATTTTTTCTTTTTTCCACAACAGTATGATATTGACTTGTGCTAATATTTGTAAAAAACTTTTAGATCCATTTCAGAAAAACTAAGGCCTAGACACATGAAACTACTACTTAGCAGGAAATATCAAACAAAACAGAAAGGAAAAACACAAGGAAAAGCCCAACAAAACAATAAACCAAAGAAAATTCTTCTGGATCTATTTATGTCACATTTTTTAATTATGTAAGTATCTTCAAGGCAACCATTTTAGCTTGTTTCATTGTAAAGAAATCTAGTTTTGTTTTCTTGAGGCTGCCTGTACTCCAATATCCTTAACTCTGCCGAAGAAGCCTCTCTTTATGGCCAATTTTGGTTCTGAAATATTTTAAATAAAACTTAGGACAGGTTGTTTCTGAAAAAAAAAAAAAAAAAACACAACCAAAAACCACAAAAGTTTTCTCTTTGCTTTTAAACCCTTGAAGGTAAACACTAAGAACAATCCCCCTAAACTAACTCATAATGCCAACTACAGCAGTGGGAACTAATTTTTCTAATCAACTTTCCTATGTTAAGATGTATAGAAATACCACCACCTAGCTACAGACCACAAGCCTTACTGCTTCAGCTGTATCACTTTGTAACTCATAAATTAGGTATCAAGGTACAGCACATACCAGACTTTGGACTTTGAAGGACAGGGACAATAGCAGGAATAACCAGAGCAAGGAGAAGGGCAAACCCTTTCAAATCTCAGGCAAACATTGTTGGTAAAAAGACATCAATCTGTTGTTCTGTTGATTTGCTTTAAGCCTCAGTTTGACATTTGTGCCTCTTAGATAACTAGTTTTTGAGATCCTTCTGCCTAGAACACTCTCTTCTGGAGAGCAGTCCTGAGGGAAAATTGCACACACCCTTAGCAGACTATCACCTTCTAAGGACCTTCCTCACCTCAACAGATCAAGCAACTTAACAGCCTGAGATCCAAGTTCCACCTATGGCAGTACTGAGTGTTTAAGGGATGAGAGTAAGGAACAGGGTGAAGTAAGTATACAGTAAATATGATTTTTGCCATCAATAATAAAGGACCACAAATTTTGTACTTACAAGGCAGTGCTGGGCCTAAGGGCTTGTCAGGGTTTGCCTTGGCCTGACCTGGTTTTAGTCATTCCCTTGTGGTCAAGTGACTATTGCCCCTACCATGTTATAGCTGAAGCTCTGTGACTAATGCATACAGTAAGGGCATAAGAAACCCAGTGATAGTGTCACTGCATAAAAACGGCTGGTGGAGGCTACAGTGCAGCTTTCAGACTTTAAGTGAACACCAAATTCCCCCTGAACACCAAACTCCTCCTGCAGAGAACTTGGGATGTTGACAGCTCACTGTGACACCCTACCATATCCCTACTTTAGAAAGACATGATCAACCTTTGGCCCTAAAGGAACACGACCAAGTGAGAATAACATCAAAAAAAGGGTGTAGATATTAGCCACTTTTCAAGCATAACAATTTTTTGGAATTATTAATAAGCATTTCCTTTATTAATTTTTACTTAAAGAGCTAGTATTACCACAGTGGGACTGAAAAATAAAAGCAGAATTCTAATTAGATTATTAAGAATTAGACTAACAACAAATTCCTACCTAAATTCCAGTGTTTGACCACCATGACAGAAAGTATTTTCTTATATCGAAAGAAAATTTCCCATATTTCAGTCTGCACCCATTGTCTCTTGTCCTGTTACCACTAAGAGCCTGGTTCTGTTTTTACACCTTCCCTTCAGGTATTTATATTTCTTTTCCTCAGACTCAATGGTCCCACCTCTCTCAGCCTCTCCTTCTATGAAAGATGTTTCACATCCTAAATCATCTTCAGGGCCTTTTTGTGGACTTGGTCCAGTATCTGCACATCTCCTTTGTACTGAGGAGCTCAGTCTTAGACCCAGCACTCAAGATGAGTCTCACCAGTGCCAACCACCTTCTTGCCCTTAACATCTGTGGAAATGGTTTCCAGAACTATTTGCTCCATTACCTTCCCAGGGACTGAAGTGAGGCTGATCATCATGTGGTTCTAGTAGTTAGTTTTTGCTGGTTTTCTCTTATGTGTCCTCTGTGACTCCAAAAGAAGCTCTAAACAATTTGACATACATACCTTTTTTTACATTTAAAAAGTACATAAGTACAGCTTAATATGTAGAAAACATGTTCTTTACTAAAGTTCTATTTGTTAGAGTTACAGTCTGCACCTTGTATCATGCCTGGAATCCTTTAAAAATGCTAACAAACTTACTGTTTTCTTCTACTTAGACAACTGAAGTGACAATTTTCATATTAATTAGTACATCAACAGTTTCAAATGTAAAATCTTTAACTTGCAATGGGACCCCCATTTTTTTAATTCTTTTTGCACCTTGGTCATTGTGCTGGTTTTGGCTGAGATAGAGTTAATTTTCTTCAGAGTAGCTACTATGGGGCTATGCTTTGGATTTGTGATAAAAGGTGTTGATAACACAGGGATGTTTTCATTATTGTTGACCAGTGCTCACACAGAGCCAAGGCCTTTTCTGCTCCTCACCCCACCCCACCAGCAAGTAGGCTGGGGGTGCACAAGAAGTTGGGAGGGGACACAGCTGGGACAGCTGACCAAAGGGATATCCCACACCATATGATGTCATGCTCAGCATATAAAACTAGGGGAAGAAGAAGGCAGGGACACACACGTTTGGAGTGATGGCATTTATCTTCCCAAGTGACCATTATGTGTGATGGAGCCCTGCTTTCCTGGAGATGGATGAACACCTGTCTGCTGATGGGAAGTTGTGAGAAACTGTGCCAGTCAGACCCACCATCACCACAGCAGGTGTGCTGTTCTCAACATTGCTATGGCAGGAAACTCATACATTATTAAGGCAAGAAGGTATCACCACTGCCACTGCAGAGATTTATCTATACCTTGTTTAAGGAGGAAACCGACTGATGCCATGGAGCAACAGGGGAGGCTGATCCTGCAAAACTTTACCAAACCCCTGTGCATGTGCCCAGACTTGGGGTCAGGGGGGTCAAGGTGCCTGGAGGCCCCTGAGGAATGTTGGGCACGTACACCATTGTCGGGTGGGGGGTGTGGTTAAGCAGAACAGCTTGTAACAACTGTAAAAACAGAACCCACTAACATGGGATGGAACGTTCCCCCACCAGACTTGGAAATGAATTGGACTGTCAGGACGCTGCAGCTCCGGGGTGGTAGCTATTGCTCTGAACTCTTTCCTTTCTTTCCTTCTTCCTTTCCTTCCTTTCTCTCTTTATCTCTTGCGCTCTCTCTCCCTTTGCATTCGCAGATTTATTGTTGGGCAAATAAAGTTCCTTGGCTCTTGACTCCGTTTTGAGTCTTAATTCTGTTCCTGAGAATACAAACAGAACCACGCTCCGGTCTCAGACCAACATGCGACATCAGTGGTGAATGAATTCCTTGTTTTGCTTTGCCACATGTGTGGCTTTTGCTTTACCTGTCAAACTGTCTTTATCTCAACCCAGAAGATTTCTCATTTTTATTCTTCTGATTCTTTCCCCCGTCCCACTGGCTAGGAGCGAGTGAGCGGCTTCATGGTGCTTAATTTCTGGCTGGGTTTAAAACGCAACAGTTCTTTGTGGTACCCAGTGTGGGGCCTGAAGGTTTTAAGATAATGACAGATGTGACTGGCACGTGCTAGATTGAATTTATAGTTGTTACTGCTGTTTAGCTATTAACTGACAGGCTCTTGTGCTTGCCATGGGGCTTTTTTGCCTTACTGTATATTAGTCTAATACTTGTTAGCAGCTGCTTTTTGCTTTCACTGCTTGCTGTAGTGTTGCACTGCTTAGCATCTTACTCTGGGGTGCTTGGGAACATTTTGATAATAGCAATAGTGATGTGCCTGGGCTGGCAGATGGCCAGCACATCGCTGCTGTTTCTGTGCCGCTGCACCAGACAGGCTGGAACTCCAGTGTGAATTGAAGTCAAAGGGACTGTGACATATGGATGAGTCCATGTGGGAGCAGGACCCACCAAAGCGTCTGTGGCTGTGAATAAGGCCATGTCAGAACATGTACAACTTTAAGAGTCTGTGGCTATGGTTATGTCTGTGCCACAGCAGGTGTGCATCTGAAGGGGTTGTGGCCCAAGGTTAAGTCCATACTGGAGAAGGTACACCTTAAAGTATCTGTGTCTGTGCGTAAGTCCATGTTGCAGCAGGTACACCTTGAAGCATCAGTGGCTGTGCATGAGGTCATGTTGAAGCACCTCAAATCATCTAGCCATGGATAAGCCCATGACAGAGCAAGTTCACCCCTGAAGGGACTGTGGCCCATGGATAAGGCCATGCTGGAACAGGTGCACCTCATAGCGACTGTGGGTGTCAATAAGTCTATGCTGCAGCAGGTATACCACTGAAGAGACTGTGGTTCTGAGATAAGGCTCCACTTGGAGCAGGTACACCCCTAAGGGACTGCAGTCTCTGGATAAGTCCAAGCCAGAACAGGGGCAACAGGAGGAGTGCATCGCAATGTTAAACCCCATGGTCTGGTCTAAAGGGACCAGGGGTGGAGACTGTAATGGATATACCTTTAAATTGTTGTAGCCCATTATTTGAGTTGCACGTGATAGGAATTGCTACAGCAGGAATCACCTGAACTAATGGAGGTGAAGCCTTACAAGAACCAGTGCAAATGCAGCAGTGGCCCAACCTGAGCTGGCTTTGGTGCCCAGTAACTCCACACAAGACACCATCTCTCCTATCCTGAGTGACCACCATAACAGATGGAAGACAAAGTCATGGACTAAATGATCTCAGTGGACATTTTGTGAACACTATATAGGGGAGGCCCATAGACTAGGGGAATTATATCTGTGTGTCATATCAAAGAATTGGGGTGGGGGTTGTGCGGGGTGTAATGGCAATGTATTGGATACTGTGGGACCTAAGCATGATGTAAATAGTATGGAATAAGGTGTGGAGAATGATGACAGTCATTTTTACACAGTATGGAACCTTCAAGACTTTTCTTCCTTCTCATACAAATCATCAGTAGTTTTGAAAAGATACTTTTCAAAATCTTTTAACACCTGCTTTACTGAGGTACATATATGAAGTGTAAAAGAGATAACAGTGCATACACTGCTGAAGATACACTTTTACAGTGCTAGAGTTCATGGTCTCTTCATTTGAATGTACCTTTTGCTTTTTGAAACATCTTTTTTTAGATAGCCATTTTTCTATGATAATTAATCTTTGATACTTTTTCTTGATCTGCTTTATTGTGTTTTTTTTTTTATCTACTTCAGGTTCTTTTTTGATTGACATAAACCCCCATATTATTCTGAATAAATATTTTTCAAAAGATTTTTTTTCCTAAGGAATCTATTTTAAAAAATAGCCTTGAAAAGCCTTCAGCCACATGCAAAAATTTTACCCTTTTACCCACTTTTTCTCATTTACTTTTAAAATAACTGCACCATTTTTCTGTAGCTTTCTCTATTGACCTTATATTCCAGTGCTGAGGGTGTCACATGTACCCTTTTTCTCCTCTGAGAATTTTACTTCTGAGTAAACCACAGTATTTCTGTGATTAGGTATTTTGTTGTTTTGGTTTTGGTTTGGGATTGGGGGTTTTTTGTGTTTTGTTTTGTGTGGGGTTTTTTTGTTTGTTTGTTTGTTTGGGGTTTTTTTTTATGGTACTGTATCTTATTCCTGTGCACAGCTATAAAATAAAAAAAATTCTACTCTTGTGATACTCTGATTAATTTTTCCAAGAAGCAGTTATTGATGACATCTAATTTATTGTTTGCATCTTGCATTAACATTTACCCACATTACATGAAGTAATTGAAATGTCCTTTATAACTTCTCATCTCCATTAGACACAGATGGATAATGCCATTTCAGATGCCCTAAGGCAATGGAAGCTTTCACACAGAGCTGAGAGGTGTGACACAGGACTTAAGGGTGATCTCAGCTTCTACACAGCAACTTGCTATCACACAAAGCACCCTAAGGAAATGGCACTAGACACCTTTATGTTAACAACTGCACCATGCCCTCTGTTTCTTTATATATAACACTATTCTCCTGAAGCTAGGTAAGTCTGTTAGAAAACATACTTTGAGTTCCTGCATTAGAACAGCGAGACATACATGTCTTGTACACTCCCAAAGTGAGAATCTGCTCGTAAAAGGCCACTCAAAATCTGCTCTCACTGGAAAGGCATCACATATGAGATCCAATCATTATTTTTTACTTTAAGAACTTAATGCTTTAAGCAAATCCAAAAATATCTTAGAATTCACAGTTCTATTAAAATCTATATGAAGTCCATGGCAGTGTTGACCCACATTTGCAGCAATTAAGAAAATAATACAATTAACATCAATTTCAATTAATTTTACCCTGGTTTCCTACACATAACACAAGTCCAATTATTTTAGGATTCTTTGAAGTAGGAGGAAGCACATAATCCAAGAGGGAAAAATACACAATACAGTTGCCACATGCAGAAACAGTCAATTTGCATGGTTATACAGCAAAGCTTATGGCAAAAGCTAAGATATTAAACCCACTTTCATTAGATTTCTAAATTAACTTTTATCTTTAAAGGTCTGCTTTCATCCTTTGGGATACCTGGGGGAAAAAAAGGCAGCTACCGTACATCAAAATTATGTTTATTTGTAAACTACCTTGTAATTATATCTGGGAAAACTAAAAACAAACAAATATTCTCCATGTCTTTAAAAAAATCTTGAAATTGTATTCTGTAAGGTAAATTCACGTTAGGATGTAATTAAGTCAAAGAGGTAGCAACAGTAATGGAAAATGCACTCCAGATATGATATAGCAGCAATGTAACTATGGAAGTATATAACAACTGTGTTAACAAGCTTCAGCATGTAGGCTGCAAAGTGTACCAAAATGTGCTTTTAAATACGCTCAAGGCAGGAATGCAAGACAGTTTTTGAGGCCAGAGGGAATTACATACATGAAAAGATAAGAGTTGATCATCCTGCACTGTTAAACATAAATAAAATTGCTCACTGATTATTGAGGGAGAGGAGAGGAGAAGAGAGGAGAGGAGAGGAGAGGACAGGACAGGACAGGACAGGACAGGACAGGACAGGACAGAAGGATGCAAGTACATCTGTCCTGATGCAAGTAAAATATCCGCCTAGAATCTCCAAGATGAGGCAGCCCAGGAATAATGACTGTCCCTGCCTAGTTCTTGTTACATTGTGAGTGGATTTTGCCCACTAAAAGAAAGGGGCTCCTGTGCCAGGCTCTTTTTCCCTTCTTGAGACAGGAAGTCAGGAAGATCATCACCACCGTTACCATTTCAGCACCACAGTCCCAATATCATCCTTGCTGTTGCTGAACCTGTCACTGCTGCTGAACCTGCTACTGCTGCTGGCACAGAAACTACTGAGCTCTTGCTCTCACTCCTGGTAAAGCTACTGATACTCCAGCACCCAGACTACTACACACCAAGCAACATAAGTCCAGTTTTTGGTACCATAGCCAGAAACCTTGTTTCAATGTGATTTAAACTTGGTGCTGAAGACAGATCTCTTGTAATCCCTGCATTTTCTACCCACACATAAAGATATATTTTGAGGAGTGGGGCAGAGCAAACTTGCCCATGTTCCCATTGCCTTGTGAAACCATAGTTTTCCTCCTCCTCTTTCCTGCCCTTCCAACCTTCTGCTTATTAGATAAGGACAGATTAATAATGTGTGTTCCCTCCTCACAGCTATTGGTTTTTCTTTTTCTTACTTCTGCCTCTTTATTTGTCTTTTGGGGCGTAAAGGTTAGAGGAAAAGAGTGCATGAAACCTCCAGCTCATGGCAGCATCTGCAGCTATCGCCTTCTTTCATCTGTGAACCCTTCTCTCCTGCCTCTGGTTCTTGGGTATGAATCTTTTCAGCTCTTTGCATGCTCCAGTGGCTGCAGACCCTCCTGCCAAAACCACCATGTCTTCACTCATAACATCTCTGTGTGAAGACACCTTGAATAATGTCAATAGCAGAACTGACTGGCATATATGTTTTAATTTAAGTTGAAAGTGGTTATGAACCTTAGTATTAATTTACTGCACCTTCAGCTTTTTCTAATAAATGTCTTTGCTGCTTAGCTATTTACACTCAATTTTAACCTTTTCTAAGGCTTTCCTAACATATGGTATGTACCAGCACATCACTTCCACTATGGTGTCTTTCAGTAGTGTCCATGGCATTTGTAAGGATCAATCAACAACAAAATTGTTCCTTTGTGCTTTTTAGTGCCTTTAAAGTTCCTTCGTTTTTAGATAAAGAAGTTTTTGAAAGTTAACAAAAATGGGCTGAATATTTCAGCTTTTTTTACTGCTGTGAGAATGCTAAATGATTTTGTACATTTTGATCAGTGCTACAAAATGGTGGTTCCATTTAATGACTTTAAACTATGCCTCCTGACTACTACTGAATATCAAATCAGACATTACATTTACTTTGAAAGGCTTATTCACTGGCTGCTTCATAAATGAATCACTGACACCATGTAAGATTTTGTCTTTTGTTCACATCCTGGTGTGACATTCACACCATCAACATGGGAGTAATAGACATGGATTTTATGCACTCTCCTTCCTTTGATTTTGTTTATAGAGTATTACATTAATTGCTGTTATACTGGTGAGGTAGTCTGGGATATAAATCAAATTATGTATTCTTCTTGTCCATGCCTGGGCTCTCAATCCTAAAACATTTTTTCTACTCATCAAAGTACTTTAAAGTAGAAAAGGGTGAGAAATTTTCGTGACTTAACATATATAATTGGTATATATGTGCACAACGCAAACAAAAATGGTAGTAAATAAAAGAAATAGTAAACATACTCTAACTTACTAATGTCTTTCATCTAACCATCAGACTTCCAATGTTTTTCTGGATTCTCAGAAAATCAAAATCTGTTTTTTTCTTCCTTATCTAAAACTTAAAAATACTGCAGAAATTAAAAAAATCCCCATACTTTATCCCCAATAAGATAATTTCATAACTGATTAAATAAATGAAAAATAAACTTATTTGTATAAAATTTAAAAACATTATTATGTTTATAAAATATTAATATTTTAGAATATATTTAGATTATAATTAAAAACTAAATCATTTTTTGCCCCTTCTGTTTCAAATTAAAGTTTTTCTAAAGTTAGTACATTATTTATTTTTGTTGGTGTAGCAAAAGAGAGACTTTAAGTGTATAAAAGAGAAAGCAAAATGGAAAGGAGGTATCTTAATACCTTCCTATTATAAGCTAAAAAACCTCCACATGTCATTTAAAAGGGAGAAACTCACATTGTAGAAGTTTCATATACAAAACTGTTTCCTTAAGTAGTTACATCTTTAATTTCAAAATGTTCTGAAGTAATGTAAAACTTCTTTGGTTTCTCTTTAAAACTTGGAACAGAAAGAAACTCAGAATCTTGAAATACAAATCTCTCTGCAGTTCAGTAGTTAGGAAATCTTTAGTCAAAAACCAGAATTTAAAAGAGGTAAAGCGAAAGTACATCCATTCTTCAGAAACCTGCAGGAAAAAGATATGTGAAAGTTCCAAGTATTTACTTCTATTATTTTTAATTTCTGGAGGATTTTTTTTTTCTTTTTAATTTTTTTTATTATTATTATTTTTCCCCCTTTTTCCTTGTTTGTTTTTTTTTTTTTCTTTTCCTAAATCACTGATCCTCGAAGTGAAAAGAACTATCAGTTTTTTCCAAAAATACCTTTGGTTTCAGAAAGTTTGATCTGCATACTGTTTTACACACCATCTCACTTAGGTAAAAATTTAGCATTGTTTGACATCTCCTGTTGCTTATTATTTCTACTGGAGAAATACAAAGTTTCTCAGTCATTCAACACAAAATTGGTAGCAGTGGCCCCACAGTCCTATAAACTGCATGCCAGTCAGCAAAACGTAGGAAGATGAAACACATATGGAGAGGAGGGTAAAAGAAAATGAAATTACCATGGTGCTAGCAGTCACAAATTCTAAATTTGGCAGGACCATATGGGAGCTGAATCTCCAGCATGCATCCATCACTGGTCTCTGTGTTCCTGGAAATCTTTCAGACTTAGACATTCAATTGAAGCTTCCTGCTTCCATGAGTTTGGAGGCAAAAGAAACTGCATGGAACAATATTTCAAACCTTTGAGATCTGGCTAGAGTATACATACATACATACATACATACATACATACATATATATATATATATAAAAAAAAACAGTTGCTTTGAATAAAAGAAGAGAAGGTACCATGAAAAAGCTTGTCATAGGCATGTAACAGTGGGGTGTCCACAAGAAGAAAAACACTTTATTTAATGACATATACTGTAAAATCCGTGTACTAAGCAGAATGGGTCTAGCAGGTGGATAGCAGTTTCTAGTCTAAGGTCTCCTCTACAACAGACACGCTTCTGACTGGCACCAGTCTTGCCCCTCTGGTCTACTTGGATCATGATTCCAGAGGAATGCAACATGTGCTCTGACTGCAGCCTGTCTGGGCTCCCAGCTCCCATGTGTCGCAGCTCCAGCCCTTGCTCAGCCCTCTACAGTGTCACACATACAGAAGCATGGGTACTCACCCTAAGGAATAGCACCTAATGGGCTATCACTTTCACTATTTATTACTTTCTAGATTTTTTAGCATAAACTGCTAAATTAGGAATGTTGTCTCAGGCCTGGTTTCTTTGACTTTCTCTGCATCTAAGACCAATAAGCATTTGTCACCAGGGTTTTTGTCACCTTCTGCTCTCCAGCCTCAAAATCGTTACAAAATTGTGCAGCTAGCAATAACTAGATAACAAGGTTCATATTTATTTTTTGTTCCTCTACCTCATTGGATTAGTTTGGCTTGTTATAGCTGGACAGATTTAGTCAAGATCTCACTTGCCTTATCTTTCAGGTTGGCTTTAGGCTGAGAAAAAATTTAATAAATTACTGAAATTCTATGGAACTGAAAAGTAAAAGTTACCAATTTCTGTTGTCCGTTTCTGGCATATGAGTATTCCCCTGTGGTCCCATCTTGTATTGACAATTTACTGATCACGACCAGAGGCAATGTCTGTGTCAGCAGTTAAACATAGGTTTCTGACTTAAAACAAACAAGCATCTTAGAAAAATGTGTTTCTGTTTTAAGATTTTATCCACATATCATCAGTGTGTACAATGCAGAATTATTAGAACAAAGCAATCATCCTTAGAAAGCACATAGTACTCACAGAGAAAAGCAATCAAAATCCCAAATATACAATAAATACTTTCTGCCTGTCCAGAAAAGAAGTCTAAGTGTCAATGCAAGCAACTCAAGTGTTTGCTAAAATAAAATCTGGGTACTAGATCTTCAAGAACATACATATACCTTCCTTCCATCATGGAAGCTACAGCTTTGATAATAAGGGGCCATACTAGTCTTTTTTAATGGAATTGTATTTTAAAACTGGTAGCTGTTCTTACACCATGATTCATTAGCTAAACAGTAAAATTTAAAAGTACTAGAAAACCAGTATTCAAAACCATCAGACTTTCACAGTACCCTCCTACAACGCATTGACCCATGTCTTTGGAATTTGGCAAAAGTTTTAATGCATGTTACTGTTATCTGTAATGCTCCAGGAACTGCCTGGAAATGAGAGGCAACATCTTGGGGACAGCAATAATAAATAAACTCATTATGTCGATTCCAGTGTGATGACATTTTCAACAAAAAACAGGGTTTTATTTTCTTGTTTGTTTGTTTTACTGAGATAAACTTGTTTACCCATAGCCTTTTAAAATACCAAACATTCATTACATAGCCTTTTAAAATACCAAACATTCATTCATAAAATACAATCAGTCATTAAATAACTAACATTAAAATGATTGAGATTATTTATAAAACAATATTGTTAGTTTCCTATATATAATATTTTCTTTTGAGTTGCAGCATATCTTTAGTACAAAAAGTGTTTAACATATTGTTCCACTTAAAAATTAACAAAAACCATGAGAACACTATATGTTGCCTTCACCAGTATTAAACTTATTCTCTGAATTTTACATATTCTTTATAGTCAGTTTATACTGAAGCTGAGACCGTCAAATAAACCTCTGAAAAATGCAGACTGGCAAAACCAGAACATTTTTGACAGTTTCTTCTTCCTTATCTGCTGCCCTGTAAACAACTCTTTAAATATTGGTGAAACATTGGTGAATTAAAATACATTTCTGCCTAGTTCTTAATTTTTCCTATTCTGTTTCTTATCTCTTCTTATTCATCCTGTCAGTCTTTTTTCACACTACAAGTATATCGCTAAAAGCGTAATCCTCTTTATAAAATCACCCCTCTTAACAATTTATTTTCATACTGAAAATATCTTTTATCGGCAAAATATACATTCAGACATATATTTTATATACTTTTTCCAAAAAGACATAGTTTTCCAGGAGGAATAAATGACTTAAGGCTATCAACTATAAGGGGGGAAAATTCAAGACTGCAATCATGCAAACAGGTAAAGTGATTTTTCTTCAGTTCATCAGTAGATGGGAAATAGTAGTAAAATTAGGAACATCCTAGACTTGCTCAAGTGAAAACTTTTTTTCTTACCAAATTTGGTAGGGTCTGAATTCCAACTTTGGAACTACAACCCAGGAAATAATCTTCACAATACTCTGCTTGTATTATTGCATGTACTTCTGTACAGGACTGTCTAATATATCTTGATGAAAAAACTCCTTGTATAATCACATTTAGGCAAGTAAGCATACTTAATATTTTTGAATGCTTTCTAACTTAAAATTGTTTCCAGAACTTTATTCCTTTATAAGTGCTTGAGAAGTGAAATCCAAAACACACTCGCTTGTTTTCAAATAACACAGAATGAGAATTCCTTTGACCACATACAGATGTCTACATTTTAGCTAGTCTCCATTTTTATATTGTTCTTTTTATAAGCAATGAAGAGAAATATGGTCTACTACATCGAGGTTAGTCTGACCAGATAGAGGCATCTACCTCAGATGAGATGACCCATGGTCTAGACATGCCAGTTTATGACCATTACCTAAAAAGAGAAGTAGGGTAACTAGCACAGATACAAGTGTTCATGTTAAAGGATTTTCATAGAGTACATCTTCAGTGTGAAGGAAATGTAGGAAATTTTAGGGGTAGTTTTATGTATCTGAAAATAGACTATAGCAACCAGGAAAAAAATAAAGAACTGTTACTCAAACTTAATAGTCAAAATCACTGTTTAAGGAAAAACTAAGGACAGATTCAGAGAAGATGCATCAGCTTTTATTAAAATATTTTTTTAAGAGGACAATAGCAAAAGCTAACAACTTAAACTTTTCCCTATTCTTCTTTTCTGAAGCTTCTATTAGAGAGCTTCTGTGACATCTGGGAAGGAAGCAGAGAGACATTATTTTCCATTATAAAAAGCCCGCAACACAAATCAATACCATGTTAATGGTGGGGGATAAAGACTGCAGATATCTCACACATTTCTTCTACAGTCTCAATTCACAGTTCTAGGGGGAAAGGGAAAACTTCTCTGTAAGGAAGCTTCTGGACATCTCACAGATTAAAGCAAAGTAAAATAATTCACTTAGGGATATACTTTCATATAATAACCTGTGATGCTATGTAAGTTAGGAAAAACACTCTTCTGTCTCAAAAATCTGTTCTTCAGGTATGATTTCATTAGTAAATAGTATTGTTAGAAAGCTTTAAGTGCTGTAAGTACTGTTGGAAAAAGTCTGGTTGGAAAATCTATCTACATAAAAAAAAAAAGTTTCAGTAACATCGGAACTAACAGGAAAATGTTGGTTTCAGTCCTGGTTTTTTCCTTACTTTTTTTTTTTTTTTCTAATCTCTGAACTCCATAAAAATATGAAAACTGAGTTTTATAATTGTCAGAAAAGAAAATTTATTTTTTCTTAAACAAATAGTCATGGGATACTTTTCACAAATAGTTTTAAAATTCATTTTCCAAGACGGAAAAAAATTAAAATAAATCTTCATCAATATAAAATAATAACCCCCCAAAAAAAATTAAAAAATATTTATTTGGTTCGTTTTTTATCTTTATGATATCATCATATTTTGAACATTTTTATGATTCCTTTTTTCACTCTGATTCAGGATCACTAAATAAAACATTTAGAATTCTCAGAAAATGTGTGAGAAAAAATTATTTTACATCAATCACTGAAAATTACTTGTTTTGGCTTACTATCTAAATTGAAATATACATTCAAAAGTGGGACATATTTAAAGCAGTTAATAATTAAAAAACAAAACAAAACAAAACAAAACAAAATAAAAACCCCACAAAACAACAAAGTAGATTTTTAAGCTTTTAAAATTTTTTGAAGTCCAAACAGTAGTTTATTCTGACATAAAATCCTTATTATACATGGTAATAAAACATGTTTAAAATACCTTTTCCCTGAAAGAAAAAAAATAAATAAAAGTATAAAATATTGTTTACCAATTCCATCAAATAATCCTTCTTTATTTCCTTCCATTTGTGGGAGAAAAAAAAAAAAAAAAAGTGAAAAGATGGGGGGTGGGGGTAGGGGGTGGGTGGGAAGAAACAGAAAAATTCCTCAAACCAAACAGGCCTTCTGAATTATTTTACTTTTTAAAATGAAACCATAAAACTAAACCCAAGAAATTTTATGCGTGTGAAAATTCCATGTGAAAATATCACAGGATAAATATAGATGATCTAAATTCAGTTTAAGCATACTTTAGGCATGTATGTTGTCAAAACCAAGATGAACATTTACATGCCATCTAATCCTCCTGGTACATCCAACATAGACATGTAAATATATGTAGCATGTATCCAATTTAAATATTCTGCATAATTCTAATAATCTAGTGGTTAGGGTTCATATCTAGTAGATGATATACCTGAGTCCTAGCCTGACAAAATGTGGACTTTGGAAGCCAGGAGAATTAATTCAGCACAGGCTGATATAACAGGTTAAGAACTAGCTGTGAGTGAATGCAGTGGAAGGATATTTATCTTTTTTTTTTGAAAGCAAGTCACTGTTCAAGCACAAATGTGAGGCCCCAGTTGTGAAAAGGAGTGGGACGACAGCAAGAAGGTTAATAGTCTTTTAAGACAACAGCAATAAGGTTAATAGTCTTTTGAAAGCATGTATTTCTCACAGTTGATTGTGAAAGCCTAGACTGCTATCTTAGGTTAGACAATTAATTATGTTCGGAGAACTTCGTGTGATGCTATGTTTCATTTGTATTCTTCGTAAGAAGGATTTCACTTATAACTACTGTAATAAATGTCTGTGTCAGGAGACCATCTACCACTGACTGCTTCCTGTCTCATCTGCTTTCCATAATAGATGGTTTTGGTAGTGTATTTGTTTTGGCTGGGAGTTAATTATCTTCACAGCAGCCCATAAGACGCTCTGTTTTGGATTTGTGACTGCAACAGTCTTCTTAACACAGCAATGTTTTAGTTGTTGTTGAGCAGTGCTTAACAAGTGCATTCATGAGATGCTACTCAAATTTCTAAAAAAGGAATTGTTTACAGTTCTAAACAGCTGGCAAAAATTAGAAAGATTACCAGATCTTTTAATTAAAAGAGTATCCAGATAGATTATCCTACATTACAAGGTTCTTATTAAATAACTAACCATAGTTAATTTGGTGAGCCAGATCTCTCAGGTCTTAAATGGAATTCAGAGTGTTTTTTATGTAAGCACAATGCTTGATGTGGTTTAGCAGTCTGATGTATCATTTAACTTTTTAAATAAGGGCATCTACATGTCTGTGTGATGAGACACTACATGCAAACTCCCATTAATTCACTTACATTTTTCTAACTTAAGTCTCCTTCCTTCTGTCTTGAGTTTGGCCTTTAAAGACATTGTTCTCTCCTAACTATGTCACTGTATGTTCACTAAAAGTCTTAAGTTTCTACATAGTTATAAAAGTTGATATTGTAAGATAGCATTCCATGTACTAAGATAAATAAATAAATAAATAAGCCCACTAAAAATGCCCAACCAAAACAAATGCAAAACAAAAAAAAGCAAACCCTCATAAAAATTCTTATTAAAATTCAGCAGCAAAAAAATTTAAGGTCTTCAGCAGGTACCGTTAAAGTTAATGCCATTTAACATACTCTCAATAACCAACTTTCCCATCATGGATGCAGTTGCAAATATAACATACACTAAATAAAAGTTTTTACAGTTTAATTCATTACTTCTGTGCAAACAATGTATATCTAAAAGACAAAGTCCTCCTTTGAAATGCACTCTTTTCGAAGAAAAAAACTAAAATTTAATATCTTATGAAGAAATACATCTTTAAATTACTTCTGTTCTTTCTCTTGAACTATAATTACTAAAGGATTGCCATGAAAAGAGCTAAAGGCTATAATTAATATTATTCTCTTTTTCTTGGATGAAACATTTAAATACAGTGCATTATTTCATTGATCTCCCTGCAGACAGTCATGCCAATCCTTTTTTTAGAAACATGTTTCCTACCCAATTTCTCCTCCTTATAACTTTGAACAGCATGTTCTTTTGCAGTTCCCAAATGTTCAGAAATACTTTCAGAATAACAATGAAATGGAAGACATGAAGATTGCAATCATTTTAACATTTTTGTCTGCATTTTTCACAGTTAATGATTAATAATTATTTTCTGATTCTTCTTGCACTGATTTAATGCATCAAAATTGGCCTGCAGAGGGTTCCAGTGATTTTGTCTACAACAGCTTCAGTTCTCTAAGGATGTGGAGCCAAATTAACTAGTCAACCCGCATCTCAAAGTACCTTTTTTTTTTTCTCTTTTGCAAAGTTAAACTGAAGAAAGAAGTAAAACATTCTTAAAGAATAATAAAGAGTTAGAATGTTTTCAAATCAGTTTTGCTTAACCATACAGCCTTCCTCTTTGTTGTAGGGTCACGATTAAAGAGCTGTTCAGTATGGTGAAGTGTTTGTTTTCTAACTTTAAAGGAATTATTGGGTCATCTTTCTGAATAAATTTGCTGTTTAAGACTTTGTCTTAAACAGAATGATAAAACTCATGAAATGTAAGTAGTATCTGAGAGTCACCACTGAAGACTGAACCAGTTTCTATAGCAGCAACCTTTCCTTTTTCTTGTGACAGCCCTCCAATATAGTGGTTGTGAGAATACCTGCTTACTTAATTGGAAATAATTTTAATAAATTAATATTTTCTCTTGTTCATCTATTTCAAAATAAACATTTCTTTCTCTATAGTTTATTCACTGATCTGCAATATCTATAATAGCTTAATATATTGTATAGGGTTTTTTTGTGTGTGTATATACATGTATCATAGATATTCCTGAGCTTATCCAAAACTCTGAAAAATGAGAACAAAACTATTGCTAAGTATAAAAGGAATAGGTATGCCAAGGTGACATCAATAACTAAATCACTTATTTATCTTCATCTAAATTTTGTGAAAGCACAACAGAAATTAGTACTTCAGAATTGTTTAATGTGTAATAGTTTAATGGATGATCCACCTGGAAAGAGAGTATGTATGTGTGCATGTGTTTACATATATAAATATATGTATGCATACATATAAGTATTTATATTTCAAAGCAACTCTGTCATCTATTACTTAAACAGAAGGGCCCAGTATTCTTTTCTGGAAGTTTAAAAACTACTGCTTCTTTTAATCTTGTCTTTACAGAAGCATCAGGGCCCAAAATTTGTTAATCCATTAAATTTCAGTTATGAGTATAGAGAGTTTAAATGGTCTAGTACAATGCATTTCACAAAATTGATTTTTTCTTGAGAGTTACTTTGGACATGATTTCACTTTTTTTTTTTTTCTTGCTACTGCAATGTACAGAATGCACAGAAACAAAGTGGAAGAGCACTGCATTAAAAAAACAAACAAACAAACAAACAAAAACAAACAAAAAAACCCCAAATAACAAAGTAAGGAAAAAGAAAGAGAAGACCAAAAAAAAAAACCAAACAAACCAAAACCAAGAGAAAACAAACCGAACATCAGAACAAGAATGTGCCCTATGGGCTTTACCCTGATCTCAGATAGACAAGCATGCATTGCTGAGCATTTTGTTAAAACATCTACTACAGTCATACACACTGAAAATCTAACATTGAAAGTAAGCGCTAGATATGCTGTCCTAGTTTTCAGATTTTCTTAATGGTATAAATTGCATTTTCGATATCTTATATACCTGAATAAAATACCATATATTGCAAATACAGTTAATAATAGCCTGGAAAACAACAAGGCCGTTTTAGGAAGCCGAGAGTTCTTTTGACATTAATTGCTATGTTCTTGAAAGGTCTCTCCCACTATCTTCTGTTATGAACTCCTAAAAATGAAAATGTTAAAGTCTTGTACAACCTTAACAAGACTGTATAAAAACACAGTCATCTTAGAATTAGTAGTGCATGACTGTCATGACATTACATTATTTTGTTCTACTTTTCCATTCAAGAAGACTTTACACTACAATTTTTCCTTTAATGCTTTATTAACATCCCTGTAAAATTAAACAAACTAAAAATAAAATTGTCATTAAAACCTAGGACAAATTTGATATTTTCAGGCAACAGGCCCTTGTGCAAGAACAACTGTCAACCTCTATGATTAGTTTAGTGTAAATATTTTCTTAGACAATCAAAATAGACAACTTCATTAAAGTTCAATTTCTTCTTCAGTTTGCTATTATACATTTCTAGATTAATATTCTTAAAGCGTTGGTTGAAATTCCTCATTGATATGCCTAGACACTCTGACCTTGGGATGTTAATCTGAACACAAACATTTATCTCTGCCTTGTCACTGTTTTAGCTTGTGTCTTATCATTAAATCCCTTAGATGGGTGGGTATCTATCACTTTGCTGCCATTGGACTGAGTTGATTTATAGATGACATCTAGAAGCAATAGTTATTTTGAACAGTTTAATGCTTCATAAAGTAGAGCAAGAAATTTCATAGTACTCCTGTGCTCTGGTAACTACAACTATTCACTATTTCTCTGTATAGTTTATCATACTGTGGAATAATACTCACACTGTCTTCTTTTTCCATTGCTTAAGGCTTGTATTAGCCACTAAGATGCCATGTGATAGTTATATACCTGAAAGAGAAAAGAATCTAAGTAAAATGCAAGGGTTCCTTGACAATGTTGCAAGTAAATTTTATTCATGTTGCTATACTTTGGGATCTGTGAATTTTTAGCACTGTTTTGTAACATCCTACCCAGCAAAGTGGAGAGATGTAAGCCTTTTCAATTTTCACAAAAATAGTAACTAATATCATAACAGAATAGATATAAAATTGTATTTGAATATGAAGGACAGTGAATTTATTTCTATACATATATGATTAATTAGAGAGATTCAAAGGCAAGTCATATTAATTAATAATGTACTGTAAAAAAGACTTCTTTATCTTCTAAAGAAAAAAGAAAGGAAAAGAGACATTTTCTTGAAGGAAACAACATTGTTAAAGCTGCCTTTTCCATTAGTTAAATAGTTCAAGAGAAACAGTGAACAGTTCTGACTTTTTTGGTTTTATTTAGGTATATGATTTACTCACCAGTTATGATTAATCTTTTCTATATTTAATTTCAGTGTTTGAAAGTCCAGCCTGTGAAGTGAAAAGAACGAAGGTCTGATACATTATATAATAAAGGTGCTGTTGCGATAAAGAAAATAATAAACTACATTGTTTGCTTATGGTGTGTGTGTGTTTATTATTATTTAATTTTATAATGGAGATTTCTAATATAAAGAGGGTTTTGTTGGTGCTGGATTTCTTTCTCCAGAGGATTTAAAAAGTGCTAGAATTTGTAAATTTCGATAGAATGGGAATTGGAGAAGAAATTTGTGTTAAATTCTAAAGAACATAAATACTACTGTCTGCATAAGGTACAAGGTTAGCAGGATAATTCAGGTTGGAATGGACTTCAGGGTTTCTTTAGTCCAACCTCCTGGACAAAGTAGAGTCAGCTGTGAGGTCAAACCAGGTTGCTTAAGATTATAAATAGTATGCTCTTGAAAAGCTCCCAGACTGAAGACTGCATAACCTATCTAGGCCATTTTTTGTTTGCATTTAATTCTACATACTTTGGTTGGTCACAGTTATTAAATGTGCACTATGAACTAAGCTACTTAAAGTTGATGAGAAGCAAGAAGAGAATTTTACAGTGGTATTATTTCCACTAAACTTTATGGGTATATTTTGATCTTTTCGTTATCATTACAACTGGTATGTCGAAATATCAAGATCCGATAGAGAGTTTCTGGGAGCTTCTAATGCTCATGAAAGAGTCATTTAAAGGAAATAAGGAAAGATGATGCATATTAATTTCCTTGTTTTATGGTTTGTTTACTTTTCTGTAGAGTAAAGCTGACATAGGCAAATGTCTCCCTTACATTCTGTTCCAGATTTCCCAAAGGCCTGGTATTTCTAAGGATTAACAATTTCAATATTTTTTCCCAAAAGACAATTAAAAAAACCCCTTTTCTGAAGAAAACCATTGTTTTGAAGAAGAAAAAAAAAAAAGTAGAGGAAACTTACTCTTGGAATATAATAGTAACTTCGCAATATTTTTTTCTTATTCATATTCTTATAGACAGCTATAATTTTTTCGTAGTACTTCTGTTTGTTCTTTCTTTTTTTTTTTTTTTTTTTTTTTTGTATTTTTATGTAGAGGAGTTTTTTTCCCCCAGTACTTAAATAGTGTATATTATGAAAAATCTAAGAGAGTAAGTAATCTCTTTTTCTTTTAAATCTGTGTTTCTCTTTAAACTTTACTCATAGAAATATACAAATTGGAAGGGACCTTTGCAAGTCACCAGGCCCAACTTTCTGCTCAAAGTGCATTCACTAAGAATAGGCTGCTCAGCCCCTAGTCTGCTTGAGTTTTGAAAATCTCCAAAAATGGAGAGTCCGTAGTGTCTCTAAGCAACCTGTTTTAGTGTTTGCTCTCCCTCGTGGTCAACTTTTTTTTCATGTTGAGTCAGAATTTCCACTGTTCCAAGCTAGATCTGTTTTTTCTTGTTCTTTCCCTGTGCACCAGTAGGAAGCATCTGGTTCCATCATCATCATACTTTCCAGATAGTAGCAAGATCCTTCTTTGTGCTCATGAATAAATTCAGTTTTCTCAGCTTTTCCTCACATGCCTTGTGCTACAGCCTTGTTTTTCTAGTACTGAGGACCACAGAACTGGACATGATGCTCATATGTGATCTCAAAATTGCCTAATAGCAGAGAAAAATCACTTCCCTCAGCCTGTTAGCTATAGCTAAGACTTTGGACGACCTTCACTGCAAACTGCTGACTCTTGTTCACAAAAGGGCTTTCTGGTTAGTCAGCTTGAATCCTAACTGCTGTCTGGGTTTTTTTCATTCCAGCTGCAAGACTTTACATTTGCCTTTCTTAAACTTCATGACATTCCAGTCAGCCTTTTCCTCCATCTTCTCAGGGTCCCTCTAAAAAGCAACCTTGTCCAGCATATTGACCATTTCCTCCTATTTGGTATTGACTGCAAAACTGCTGAGAGGACACTCTATGCCATCACCCAGGTTGCTAATAAAGAAATTAGGTGGTGTTGGCTGAGTATTGATCTCTGAGACATGCCGCCAATAATAAGGAACCAGCTGGATTTTCTACACTTGATGACAATTTTTTAACTTGGATAGACCATTCAATTTTCACCAACCTTATTGTCTATTTCTCCACCCTATCATCATTTTGACTCCAGGGGTACTATGGAAGAGTATGTAAAAGGTCTTGCTAAAGTCAAGATAAATAACTTCTACATTGTCCTTTTGTCTGAGCTAGTTATTTCATTGAAGAAGGCTATCTGGTTTGTTAAGGATGATTTCCCCTGGGAAATCCACTCTGACCAATCATGTTCTTTTCTTCTCAAGAAATTAATTCCAGGATTTGGTCCACAATCTTCTTGGGATCTGAGATTAAAATGGTCACCACAGTTTTCCAGAACCTCTTTTTTTTCCAGTCTTGAAGATTAATGTGATTTTTCCTGTGACTTTTTAAATATCAAAGTAAAAAGCCTTGTAATGCATTGGCCATATCTCCCAGCACCCTTGGGTACATCCTGCCTCTCTCCAGGGACCTGTATTTGTCCTACTGCTTTGAACATTACTTAGCTGTATTTTTCTTGATTGTAGGTAATGCTTTATTCCATTTATTTGGAAGGAAATAGCTCTGGAAATAAGAAGACAGAGGCAAGAATTGACCAGTGGAAATAAGGAGAGGGGGTAACCAATAAAAACAAGAAAACACCACTAAGTATGTTTGCCTTTTCTATGTCCTTTGTCATGAGGCACCCTGTTCTACTGATTAGTGGGCCCAAAGTTTTCTTTGATTTTTTTTCTGGAGGGTTTTGGTTTTTTTTTCATCTGACAAAGTTATAGAAGCCCCTTCCTTGTTTCCTTATGTATTTATTTCTAGCTTCAAGTCCAAGTGAGATTTGACTTCCTAATTCCATCCTTGCATTCCCAAGTATTATCTCTGTAGTCCTCCTGGGTAGCTCATTCTCACTTTGATTCCCTGTATACTTCCTTTTTCTGTGTACTTATCTGTTTCTCCATACCAGTCTTCTGCTGCTCTGGCTAGCCTGAACATTACAAAGAAATGCTTGTGCTTTGAAGAAATTGTTTTTTCAAGATGAACCAGTTCTGCTTGGACCTTTTGCCTTTCAGGGAAGACTTCCAAGGGATTCTGCCAAGGAGATTCTTGAAGTAGGCCAAATTTTCCTTCCTTAAACTCCAGAGTTCATGATTCTGCTGTTTGCCTTGATAATTTTTCGAAAGATTTTAAAATTCACTATATCAAGCTTGCTTCACATCCTCAATGAAGTTTTCCTTGTTTGCAATAGTCATGACAAGCAGAACATCTCCCTTGTCTGCTCATTTATGTCATTAAGCTATGCCAGGACAGCCCCATCTCCTCATCTTCCCAAGCCGTCTTTCTAAGAAGCATGTAACCATCCATTACAGCATCTAGTCCCACCACATATCTACAGTCCTAATGAGATCGTAGCTCTTCAGCTGTCTATGGACTTCTAATTCCTCCTTTGCTGCTTCTGCTGTTTGAATACAAGCAGAATGTATGGATCCAATTACTATATAACAGAAGGAAATGCTCTAAGTTATGAAGCACATTATGCCCTTATTCCCACAAAGATAAACTCTTTGAAATGTTATGCTTTCCCCATGGTCAGGCATCAGCTATTGCATCAGAAATTACTTTCAGCTAAATGTAACAGATATTTTGTGCCTGCACATAAACTTTTATTTTTACCTATTCCTCTGCCTTTGTATATTTGGTTCAGAAAAATATTAGATTAGGCACTACAACTTTAGGTCTGCAGAACCTGAAGCCCAAGTTGTACATTGATGTTAAATTTGACAAATGCAGATTATTCTCAGGAGAAAGACACCCATGCTGAGCTTATAATATTTTTAAATTATTGTTTCTAAAGCATGTTATTGTAACATTTTGTGGAAAAAGGTACCTATGATGTTCATTTTTCAGTTAATAGGTGCTGGAATAAGGAATTTAAATGCATAGTATAGTGACTGGTGCCTCACTGAATAATTTTCCTAACTTTTATAATATCATGTATTATAACCTTGGTCATGTCAGAGATTTCATTTCTCATTAACATTTTGATTTTAAATTTTAGTACTATTTTGGTAAATGTTTTTATTAACACTATGGAAAGTTTGTGCTTTTTTCCTCAAAAAACATTGATATTTAGAATTTTCTTTTCTGGTTGACAGTAAAAGTGTAAAATAATAATAAAAAACACTCTGAACTTTTCAATACTTTCAGCTAAGCTATAAGAACACTAAATTGTGCTTGGTCTTTGGGGCATGTGATGAGAACAACTGATGACCTTGATTTATATGTTCCTGAAACAGCCCTTTTCGCTTTAATATTTCCATCCATCTTAAGGATGACAAGTTTGTCCATGAACAAGGTCAGTGACATTTGAATAGGCAAAATAGGTTAAGGAATTGCTGTCGAGGCAACATTACTGATAAAACATGTCAGTATGCTCCAAGCTGATGCCGAATATCTGGGGAGACAATTGTAAACTCTCTCAGTGAGGTATGGCTCTAGCAGATCAGGGTGTTCTATCCTTATACTGTGTCATTTTTTGTTCTACTATGGAATTGCTTATACTGTCTAAAACTTTCGTCAAAAGCTATACAAAGCTTGCAGGGTTGGGATTGTGGTGGTTTTTTTGTTTGTTTGTTTGTTTCTTTTTTATTATTATTATTACTATTATTATCCATTTGTATATTTTCTAGATAACAGGTTGGCAGCAAAGTTAACAAGCTTCCTCTTTACTTCCTTCTCTTTTATCACTTTCTCTTTCTTCACTGAGTGAAACTGGATAAAGCAAACAATTTTTTTTCCTTTGACAAAAGTACACTCAAATCTGGACAAAAAGATTACCAAAAAAGTGGATATATTTTTTCCAGTTGTAGCCAATACTGGGGTGGAGCTCAGCAACGTTATTTCTGTAGTAAGTGAAGCTGGGCAGAATGGTTTTCTTTAATGCATACAGATTAATGGAATACAAGGGAAGTGGTTGTATAAGGCTTTTCCATTGCTAACTTGTCAGGAACTATACAAAGGTAACTTTATTGGCAGTGTGTTTTATTGCTTCTTCCTTGTGTGAGAATGAGCACAGTCTGACTTCACAGCAAAATGTGGAGTGATGGAGACGTCAGGCCATTGCTAGGATCTTACTGCCAGCAAGGCTGGAAACACTAAGACAGCTTTTGAGGCAGCTGTAGTAAAACTGCATCCTGGCCGAAAGCTGTATCAGCAACAAATGACTACATTTTTGCTGTCTGGAGGGATTTCCATAGCCCTGTATACTTTGAGATCAGTTCACAAAAGACTGTAATTCACCTAGTCTTAAAGGAATCAAATTCTTATGGCCCGGGCAAGTACACTATTCATTTTAATGCAGTGCAGGCTGGAAGACACCTGCCTCCTTTCTGGCACTGTGTAGTAACAAATACAGTTTCATACAACCAGAAGAAGACAGATCATGAAGACAAGGAACAATTTTGTATCAAACATATTAGAGCACTGAGCTGTGAGGGATGGATTTGACTTCTAGTCCAAATAATAATATAGTTTCTATAATTTACAATAAACCAGTCAGGATAGGAATGCATCCAAGTACCAAGTGTCCCAGCTAATCATCCTAACCACTACACTGTATGATCTTTCAAAAGAGAGAGAAGGAGCATTTCATTTGTTGTTTTTCTCCTCACACATTGTTCCCATTTATCGTTCAGAGACCACATCGCCTAAGTGATTCTACCTCAAGAACCACATGTCTGAAGGTTGCAGCTTTCTACTGAACACATTCTGAGCGTTTACTGAGCTTCCAGATGTTGTGTCATGCAGGATTTGGCTCTCAATGTCTAAATGGAACCCATCTGGTTTTACCAGACCATATTTGAAGCCGGCCTGAGGGCCGCTTCACCATTAGCCTTGGAGCACCCAATAGCCTCTGGCAGAACCTTCCCCTGAGTGACTCCTGACCCCTCAGGCACAGGGGTAGGTGGGTACAGCATACCTGCTTCTGATTGGCTCAGAGTCGCTTGTTGTTGCTGTTGACATGGTAACCACACTGCCCATGAAAGGCAACTGTAGGGCAGCCATCTGCAGGGAAGCAATATCTGGTCAGGCCCAACCCTCTGCCAAGTTGCCACTCCATTTCCATATAGTTATTGATACTGTTAAATCAACACCATTTTCATTGGGGGGTGGGGGGGTGGGGGGGGTGGGGGGTGGGGTGGGAGGTTGTTGTTTTGGAAGTATTTGACTGCCCTTATTGCAAAGCACTATTCTATAAAAATAAATACCAACTGATCCTTTGTCTGCATCACCATGGACTCTTCCTGCTAACTGGTATAATATTACACTTACTTATTTCTTGTAATTGTTGACCTGCCGCAGAATGTCCACCACCGCTCATATCAGTGTCTGACTGCAGGCATTACCAGGAATCCCAACTGAGAGCTTCTTCCAGACAAAAATTTATATGTAAATGCTGTCTTTAATATGTCTATGCTTCCTGCAGCCCAAGACAGATACACTAGAGGCAGACTTCATCTAGTCACCCAAAAGTAAAGGCATGCATTCAGAAACATGTAATACAGATTAGTTGGAGACAAAAAAGATGGACAGCTTCAGAGCTCCTTCTTTATCTTGATAAGGGATGACAGACTCTGTGACTGCATTTATCCTTCTTTATCCATTACAGAGACAGTTCAGATAATTAAATTATCCTAAAGCTAGCCATAAGAGAGAGTAAAGTCAGATGAAATTAATCCCAGTATCATTTTCTGAAAGACTAGGTAAGAATCAAGGAAAAGAACAGGTGACTGCAGAGAAAAATCCCACTTTATACAAACACCACATCTCTATTAACTTGTCTAGCAGGCAGACGAAGCTGTTAAAGTAAACTGCTAATTTTTTTTTTCTTTTTCTTGAAGAGGCATTAAGATATTAAAGAAGTAAAAAAGGTAGCTGCTGATTTATGGCAACACAAGAATTAATAAATGCATTTTTGCTTATAATCACAGAATAAACATGAGAAAACCCAGAAAGCCTGGAGGGATAAAATTTCAAAGAAGGCTCATAAGAAATGTAAGTACTTAAATCATGGTGAAAAAAATCAGTTAGAGATGGCCACCTGACTCATTTTAATTTCTTCAGTGGTATGACAACAATGGATTTTACTTTCACAAACTACCATATGGAGCAAAACACATCCTTTTTTGGGCATGGAAGAACTCATCCCTCTTCAATGCAAAATGTAGTAAAATCTTTAATCTTTTTTTTGAGTTCCCAAACTGCTAGTAACTAATATAGCTGACACCTATGCACATATTTTCATTGTCTTCTGAGATTCCTTAAATGTGAAACAGCTTGCAGAAGTAGGCCTTTTGTTTTTAATTTAGTTCTGTCAGCATTTCAAGTTTTTAAATATCGTGATACAGAATATTGCCTGAAATGATTAATCTGGGCACAATGTTATTCTGCATCAGCATTTAACCTTTGTTCTGCTAAAAATCCCCACTCTAGTACTTAAGAGATGATAACAATCAAATATTGAGATAGATAGATAGATAGATAGATAGATAGATAGATAGATAGATAGATAGATAGATAGATAGATAAAGGAAATGTTAGAGATTATAATTAACAAGTGCTGTGGAACAACTAGATGAATGGGTGAATATGCCTGAAAATATACTTTCTAAAAGAAAAAAGTGCTGAAAATAAACATAATATTTTCTTCATTTAAATTCTTTCTTAGCATAAAAATGTCACTTGTAATTTTAACATGTCTCTGGCCTGTTATGTATATCTGACTTGATGAAAATATTAGTCTTTCCTGGCCCTAGTGATTTACTGGAAGATTAAGTTCTCCCCAGAACTATTCCAATCTTTTGGAAGAAAGTGATGAGAAGGCAAGACTTCAGGAAACAAAGGAGCAATTTGTTTCACTTTAGACTGGCTCTAGTCTCTTCCTATAAACTAAACACCTATTAGCAATTAAAGTGTATTAGGTACACTCTTGAAGAACATTTCCAGCCATGGTTCTTCCAAAAATAATTACATTATTATTCTCAAAATTGAAATAGAGCATGATAATTTTATAATCTAATACTTTCTGACCAAGTTCTTCTAGAATTCCACATGTGAAGGATGTGATGCTTAATATCAAATTTACTTATTTGAAGATATTGGATGTTACGTGGGATTTTTGATTTGGCAGAGTGACACAAAATGTACCGACAGCACAATACAGATGTAAGTTAGACTTAGCAAAATATAGCAATTGCAATACACAGTTCAGTCACATTACCAATGTGATTAAGCCATCTATGTTTATTCACATCCTACATTATTCCCCAAGCTTCATGGGCAAATCACCCTTGCCCATCTCCACTGAGCTTTCATCCATAGTTGGGGTTTATTGGTCAGTCACAGATAACAACTGATCATCTGGGAGACTAACTTTTGAAACTCTCATCTGATCAGAAGAGAAACTTAGATATAGTTGTACTCAAAACTTAAATGCTCAGTCTTTAAAGAGCTAAAAATTAGTTTCATATCCATGTAATAAATGGACAAAACAATACATTCAGAAAGAAACATGCTCATTTCTCAATGTAACCTAAAGATGCTAAAATCTAATACGCACATATTCATTTCACACAACGATTTTAGAGGACCCCAACTGTGTGAATCGGTGCTGAGTCTACCTAGTTTTCAGATTTTACTCTTAAATTCAGTACTTCTGGTCTGATTAAATTCTATCCTTTTGCTCCAGCAAATTTCTGATCTGTATTTTAACTGCATTTCATGAGTTGTGAGTACAAATTATTTCTTTACTATTTTTCAAAAGCTCCTTGCTTGTCCATAAAACAAACGGACTCATAATTAATACCTGCTGTTTGTGGAAATATCAACTTCCTATCACTACGTAGACACATTTCTAATTTGTGTATATTTTATATACTCTTGCTTTACCAGAGAGATATTTCCTTTTAGTTGTTTATATGTCACTGCTTATTTGAAAGCGCAAACAGATTTGTAAACAGGTTTGTTAGCACTGACTCACAGAGCTTTGCAGATGCATTTGTCACAACTGTGGGACAGATAAACCAGGGTCATTACCCAAGCAAATGGAACATGACAGGACTTACACAGAATTCTTTTTATGTACACACAAAGCAACTGGATATGTGTTTTACACACAGGAAATACTTGTTCACATGTCTAGTCTATTGGTTTCATTTGAGATAAAGAAAAAAATTCTTTTGATATCTCATAAACTGATTTTCCCCTCTGAAACAGGTGCTGTGAACTACCTTTTGAGAAATTAGTGTGTAAAGTTGAAAGAAAGCTCAACTGAAGTAGTTTAGAGACAGTAATTACCTCCAGATTATTGTAATTGTAGTTCTTACTACACACCACGAAGCAGAAAATAAGAGTCTTTGACTTATAGAATACTTGGAAGATATTGTAAAGATTCCCCACAGTGAGCCTGTGTGTGTCACCTCATTGAAAAAAAAATCAGTAAACAGATAATAGCAATCATCTAAGCTTGCTTTAGGAAGTAATGGTAATTTCAAAAGGTTATTTTTATGGATAAATGCACATATAGGCATACCTATAATTGGTATTTTATCTATATTCTATTTAACTATATTATCTATATAGTTAAAACTCTTTATAGGTTCACAATGCCTACATATTCTTAGATGAAAAAATCTACCTAAGGAGTTGAACCACTTTAGTACCTTGTACATCCCATATTTCAATGGCAATTTGCAGTCAGAGTACAAGTTCAGCATAGTCAGAAAGAATGGGAGTTAAACACACCAAGTGAATCAAGATAAGAATATGAACAACCTTAACTAATTTTGTCTAGGTTTGCAGATAAAACTCAGATCAGATCAATGTAAAAGTCCAAGAATATTTTAGTGAAGTCCTTCTTTTCCTCCAATCAGCAGTAATTTTCCTCTATTCTAGTTGTCCTTTCCTTCTCCTGTCCCCACTATCACTCATTACAAGAATTTGACCCTAAAGTACAACACTCCTCGCAAACAGTGAAGTAAGAAATAATGTACAATAAGCTTGGCCTATTATATTATATTTAGGGGTTATATTTGTAAATTAAAATATATTTCCTACTCAAAATGTTGTGAAGGTTTTATTTCAGTTACTGTAATGAGAAAGCTAATGCAAGGCAAGAGTATATGCAGTGTAGCAGCAGCTGCTGTTTACTGCTCATCATGAAGACCTTCTTCTGTTCTTGATTCTTCCACCTTGTTAAATTTAATTGCTTTGCTAATTTTTTAGGTAAAGGAAGGATGCTATTCATAGTAACTCTTCAAAGCAACCAATTTCAGTAAATTAACTATCTAATAATCACTGAACAGCAGATACTTAGAGAAACAAGTTCTGCACAATTTATATAAACATGAAAATAAGCTACATTTATTATACATTAATTATCAAACCAAGTACAACACTGTGCAGATCACACTTTGCAGATGTATAAATTCAGAAATTTGATAACAGAACAGTACATTTCTGTACTTTTTCACACAGAAAGCTTCAGTATTTGTTTTCATTGGATGAAAAGTCAAAATATCAACTTTCAGGTTTTGGCTTTTTTTTTCAAGAGGATCTGACAATAACATCATTTTGAAAACAGTCAGTTGTACAGCATTAGCCACCTTCTTTCTGAACAGCTGTGATTATAATGCATCATGCTTACCTAACTTGAAAGATGCATATAAGAAATTTATAATGGAACATGTATCCTGGCTAGTAAGACTATCTAGGAGAATAGGTACAATAAATACCCAAATGTATGTCTTCCAGCTGACATTGTATTGGTATCGGTATTAAACTGACACAAAATTCAAAATCTGCATTTATTGTGACTACCCAATGTCCTGTTTGGAAAAAAAAAAAATAATACAACATGAAGACAAATACAAGAAGGGCAGGAAGGAGGATGTGGGAAACTACAGGCCAGTCAACCTGACTTCAGGGCTGAGAAAGTTTATGGAACAGATCATCCTGAGTGCAGTCACTGAGCATGTCCAGGACAACTGGGGAATGAGGCCCAGCAAGCAGGGGTTTATGAAAGGCAGGTCCTGCTTAATTAACCTGATGTCCTTCCATGACGAGGTGACCTGTGTAGCAGTTGAGGGAAAGGCTGTAGATGTTGTCTACCTGGGCCTTAATAAAGCCTTTGACACTGTCTCCCACAGCATCCTCATGGAGAAACTGGCTGCTCATGGCTTGGATGGGTGTACTTTATGCTGAGTTAAAAGGTGGCTGGATGGCTCAGCCCAAAGAGTGGTGGTGAACAGTTACATCCAATCAGTGGCCCATTAACAAGTGGTGTTCCCCAGGGCCCAGTACTGAGGCCAGTTCTCTTTAATATCTTTATCAGCGACCTGGACAAGGGGATTGAGTACACCCTCAATAAGCCTGCAGGCGACACCAAGGTGAGGGGGATTGTTGATCTGCTTGATGGTAGGAAGGCTCTGCAGAGGGACCTGGACAGGCTGGACTGATGGGCCAAGGCCAATTGTATGAGGTTCAACAAGGAGAAATGCTGGGTCCTGCACCCGGGTCACAGCAACCCCACACAACTCTACAGGCTTGGGTAAGAGTGACTGAAAAGCTGCCTGGCAGAGAAGGACCTGGGGGTGCTGGCTGATGGCCAGCTGAACATGAGCTAAACATGTGCCCAGGTGGCCAAAAAGGCCAATAGCTTCCTGTCTTGTATGTGAAATAGTGTGGCCAGCAGGACAAGGGAAGTAATCGCCCCCCTGCACTGAGCACTGCTGAGGCCACACCTTGAATACTGTGTTTAGGTTTGGGCCCTCGTTACAAGAAAGGGATTGAAAAGCTGGAGTATGTCCAAAGAAGTGCAAAAAAGAAGGTGAATGGTCTAGAGAACAAGTCCTTGGAGGAATGGCTGAAAGAACTGGGTTTGTTTAACCTAAACAAAAATAGGCTTAGGAAGGACCTTATTGTTCTCCACAACTACCTGAAAAGAGGTGGTACACAGGTAGGAGTGGCTCTTTTCTCTCAGTTAACAAGTAGGAAATAGCTTCAAGTTATGCCAGGGGAGGTTCAGATCCGGTATTAGAAAAAAATTTGTCACTGAAAGGGTGGTCAAGCATTGGAACAGGCTGCCCAAGGAGGTACTAGAATTGCCATACCTGGAGGTGTTTAAAAAATATGTAGATGTGGTGCTTAGAGGCATGGTTTAGTGATGGACTTGGCACTTTTGGATTGACGTTTGGACTTGATGGACTTAAAAGTTCTTTTCCAACCTAAATGATTCTATGATTCTACAATTTTGTTAACAAGCTGTCAGTTTCACCTCACTACAAAAGATTTATTATTTGGAGCTGTATTTTCTGTTTAGAAAAAAAAAAATTGCCATCAGATACTTCTTAATCAGTTCTGATCATGAGCAAATGTATTGGGTTTGCATGGCAAGGTTTTGGTAGCAGAGGAGCTACAGGGGTGGCTTCTCTGAGAAGCTGCTAAAAACTTCCACTATGTCCAATATAGCTGATGCCAGCCGGCTGGGAGGCAGACCCACTGCTGGCCAAGGCTGAGCTAATCAGCAATGCTGACAGCACCTCTGTAATAACATATTTAAGAAGGGGGGGGGGAAACTGCTGCACAACAACAAACAAGAGTGATAATATGTAAGAGAAACATCCCTGTGGACACCCAATTCAGTGCAGAAAGAGGGGCAGGAGGTGCTACAGGTGCTGGAGCAGAGATTTCCTGGCAGCCCAGAGTGAAGACCATGCAGCCTATGGAGGTCTAGAGTGGAGCTGATATCCATCCTGCAGCCCATGAAGAACCTCACACCAGAGCAGGTGGGTGCTCCCAGAGGAGTCTGTGGCACCTTGGAGAGAATGCCATGTTGGACCAGGCTCCTGGCAGGACCTGTGACCCCATGGAGAGGAGCCTATGTTGGAACAGTCTTCTGGCAGGACTCTGACCCCATGGGGAACCCACGCTGGAGCATTATGTTCCTGAAAAACTGCACCCCATGGAATGGGGTTTATGGAATATTCCAAAAATGGAATATTGGAGAAGTTTGTGGAGGTCTGTCTCCCATTAGAGGGACCCTATACTGGAGCATGGGGAGAGCCTGAGGAGGAAGGAGTGGAAGAGACAGAGTGTGATAAGCTGACTGCAACTTGCATTTCCTATCCGCCTGTGCCATTTGTGTGGAGGAGGCAGAGAAACTGGGGGTCAAGTTGACTCCAGGAAGAAGGGAGGGGTAAGGGGAAGGTGTTTTAAGATTTATTTCTTCTTATCCTACTTTGATTTGATTGTTAATAAATTAAATTAATTTCCCCAAAGTCAAGTCTGTTTTGCCCATGATGGCAACTGCTGAGCGATCTCCCTCTGCCCTTGTCTCAACCCATGAGCGTTTTGTTAGATTTTCTCTCCCCTGCCCAGTTGAAGAGGGGGAGCAATAGAGCATCTTGGTGGGCACCTGGTAGTCTGCCAAGGGTAATGCACTAAAGCAAATTATTTTCTTAATCAGTTTAAGCAGTATCTGAGAAAGATTTTACACTGAGTTTATTAAAAGCAGCAAGATTTTAAGTGTATGATTGTCAAGCTCTTGACACTGTCCTAAATTGTTCTGATGGCCAGTGACTGTTTTTATAGATTTCAAATAAATAAGTCTAAGGTTTCTACTGGGCATCTTTCAAATAGGATAAACCAATCTATAATAGGCAGATAAAACCAGATAAGTGATTTAGGAGGAATCACCATACAACATCATCATCTCTCTCCCTCCTCCCCTGCCCCCCTGCCCCCATCTGCTATCCTATAGAGATTATAAAATATGTCAATATACAATATACATACTTATAAAACCCACCAAAAATATTTAATAGTTATAAAATAGTTGTGGCTACAGAAAAAGCAAGTTCAGCAGAAATAAATTAAATTTAAAAGTAATCATAAATTGTCTAGCATATGTAGTAAAATTTGAAGCTATTTGCTGGCTGCACACCTCATATCCTAAATGTTCTTGACCTGTGAGAGAACTTACATAAAGGGTTGTTCCTAAGATGTCCAGACTTCAGCTTAGTGTATTCTCTTTAGTGTCTTTGTTTCCAAAACCAGCACCCACAACTGACTTTTTTCCTTTGTTTGTTAAAATGAAAGGCCGTGTATTTATCTTAATAGAAGTTTTTGCTTGGGGTTATGAAAGTGATCATGTTCAATTTAAGATGTTTCTCTGTACTTAGAAGCACTGCCTTTACAATAATTTTTAAATTATCCATGGGAATAGAGATAGAAATACAGCAGATCTTTTCTGACATAATGAAAACATTACTGAGGTTTCAGCCTAACTTTCCTGATTCATTCAAAGTTCAGTCTACATGTGTATATTTAACTCTGCAGCTACAAAAGCTTAACAATGCAGCTGCAGCTGGTTCAGAGGAAAATTTATTAACATTTTAAATGTTATATTTTCAAATTAAAAAAATGGAAATTTAGATTTTTATTGTTATTCTTACTATATAAAAACATTATATAATAATCAATCCTTGCTTTATCTGTGCTGCAGGAATCTGTCATACTCGCACAGAAATCAATTCCAAAATACTGGTGACTTTGAGGGGATAATACTGTGTCCCAGCTAAGTAAGCAAGCTCAAATGACTCCTTGGGTAGGTCAAGGAAAATGAAACAAAACAAAACAAAACAAAGCTGTTCTCTAAATCCTTCTGCAAAATTATGTGCTGATTTAAACAAATGACCACACCATTATCAGTTTTGTAGCTGTTATTCATTATGTTAAGATGATGTAATATGTAACATACTGAGATGCTAATAAGGTGCACATTGAGTGGAAATTGTATTAATAGGTTTAGATTCTGTATGTATAAGAAAATACTTAAGTGATATAAGGATCAAATTCTAGTTATTTCAGAACAGAAATCTTAGAAATTTTCAGAAGTGCTACCACTGCAATTACTTCCCCTCCACATCTTTCTCCATAAGAGGACAAAACAACCAAGCAGTCTCCTCTATTGAATATAACCAGTCATACCTTTATTGAATTAATTAGATGTTTATGAACAGCAGTTCTTTAGGGAAGAGTATGTTAATTTTGAGATGACAGTTATTTACCTTTGTTCAGTGTTTATGTACTTGGCGGGTGATAACAAATACTCCATTCAGCATTATCTCGTCAGCTCAGCTTGCTGGAGAGTGTTTTTATAAGGTAAACTAACAATGAAACAGAGCTTAAACTAAGAATTCTAGCTGAAATGAAATGAAACTCAATATTCACAGCTTCTATTCCACAGTTGAGATTTTGCACTCGTAATACAATTAAACCGAGGTAGGGAAAGTATATGCTGTAGAATACTAAATTTTCTCACTGAGTTGTGTTTAAAACTGAGAAAGCAAACCAACAGTGAAACTGAGCTGACACTAAATATTATCTGTATTTTAAATATAAATGTTTTCAAAGATCTTGCTTCTGGCACTGCAGATAATATTGAACTTGCATACCACAAGCTTTCTTAACATGCTAATAAGAAAGAAAAATGTAAAACATGGTTGTGCTATGAATCTCCTTTTATCTTGACTTCAAAACCATACATTCCCATAGGAGGGAGGCCTTTGATGCAGACTAGTACTTACTAGTTTGTACATAGTATCTGACAATTAACTTTGAGTATGATGGAATTATTTGGCCAATATTATACATTATATGGCAAATTTTCCATATGAAAATTTTTCAAATTCCAGGATAGGATTTAAGAGAATTATTTATGTTTTGCACTGAGACAAATGATGTGTGATAATCTGAGCTGCTGCCTTCAAGCCCAGAACAAATGAAACAGGCACAGAAGTCTATGGCTCAATTTATGCGTTGGCCTTTAGGGACAAGAATTGCATAACTAAAATATATTTTTGAATGTGTTTAGACATTAATGTTTACATGTATACCTAAAAGGGTATCACCACTTCAGGGTGATCTAAAGTCTCAGTATTTATCTGATGTTTATACTTATGCAATGGCCAACTCCATACTTAATCCACTGAAAAGTCTTGACAGGCAAACTCACATTTAATACATTCAGTGAGTGTTGAATTTAACACAAAACATAACACAACGGGAAGTAATGTGATTATTCTAAAATATGTTTTGAGATTTAAAGGCTGAAAATGTTGACAGAAGAAACAAAAATATTGATACAGTGGCATACATGTCCAGTACATGCACACAAAGCCACTTTTTACTACTTTTGCCTTACTACAGATTTATGTTCAGAGAATTACTATGGAGCTTATCACTGATATGATGTAGTTCCTTTATTTTATTTTTCCTTACGATCTTGATGAACAGCAGGTCTACCTCTAAAAATGCAAATAGGAAGATTTATGAAGTCAGTACGTTTTTTGTATACATATAATACTGCACATCTCCTGTTTGGTGCATCACATTCATAAATTAGGATATAAAGGACTGAAAGGTGAACTCCTTCTACATCTTGTTTTGCTAACATGTAATTGAAGATTTCACATAGAAGCTACTGAAGGCAACTTTTCTCACACTAATTTTGTTACTTTGTAGACTAAATATTTGTAACAGAATATGAAGATTAGGTCTCACAAATTGTATTAAATCTAGAAAAATATGTGTGCCCCAGTCCCTAAGCACCATTCTGATCTTTGTCTTTGTAGATGGAGATACTGCAGCATATACTGCAGCACATTTTCTTCAGACATAGAGAGAACAGACCAAACTATGTCTTTTTTCCAAACTTTGGAAATTAAAACAGAAAAACAGAAATCAGGAAGATTAGGATCAGTCATTAAATTATAGATACTGCAGATTAGTTTGTACAACCAGTATTAGTGTGTGCGTGAGGATATATTTAAGAAACAAGAAAAATATTTTCTTCTTCTGTAAAAATCTCCTTTTACTGGACACTTTTAAAAAACTTTTTATACTTTTAACTCTATTTGTGTTTTCCAGTGTTATGAGTAGAGGAATGTAGTGCTGAACTCCAAATAGTACTGATCTGCAAATAAATTCATGTTTTATAGAACACAATTGCTTATACAAAAAAATACTGGGTCAGTCCCACATGTCATAGCTTCATTTTCACTCCAGTGAAATTTAATTCACAAAGTTATCAAAAATCTTCACGCGTTTTTCCTCTCTTCTCTAGCCAAACCCATGCCAGTCCAGACTCTGACTACTATACCTACTACTTGCAAGAGTTTTCCAATGGTAGATTTTTCTTTCAAATGGCATCAATAAGACTCTTACATTCTTACTTAGAGTGTTTTGACAGTACTATAAAAAACATTCAATCATCAAATGTCAGTCAAAATTCCAAGTAGTTTTCTTTACCTTTGATGCCAAGCATCCATGAATTTTGTTGTCTTCTAATTAAGGCTCCCTCTTGTGTGCATCCATTTAAGACTTTATGGGGCATCAGAGAGGTCAAACAAACAAACAAACAAGAAGCAGAAATGCTAACATTCTAAGACAACCTAATAAAAGTATTGGAGGGTTTGAGTCTCATCTGCCCTGTAGGAGAAGAGAAAAGCCAGCCTTGAACAGTCTCAAAGTCTAATGTACATGAGCTGTCAGTTTCTGTTTCAGAAATACACTTCATGCTCAACAGAAACCCTGCTTTAAAAACTAAAGCTTCTGTTCCACAAAGCAAGGACAACTGTATTAAGGAAACTCATATCAAGAGTTGAGCTTGGTGTGAAACATCAGTGGACCAGAGATGCAGAATTGATGATTACGGAGCAAGACTCAGTTCAGCCTGACCAGTAACAGTGTTAAAGGAAGCTTTACAGATAAATTCAGCTGATTGATTAATGAATATTTTGAACATATTGCAAAGAAAGTCTTAGTCACCTGAAACAGTAGACTTCTTTTTGAGAACATGACTGAAAATGTAGTTTTCTTTGGTGGAAGGATGGTAAAAATACATAATTATATGCATTTATCCTACTACTGTCTTCACACTGGGGAACATGGGAGAACATAGGCAGAAGATTGTGTTAAGGAGACTAATCTAACTTGTAATATTTTCCATATCATGATTCCAAATTTATTTTGTTCATATTTCTATTGCATAAACACAAAGAAGTATGAGGAAAAGATTTAGAATCATATATGCAGATGAGGTAGATGTTCCTTCTCTCCTGCCCAATAAAACAGGTTTTGACTATATATTGTAAACACTTGCCAAATGTTGAAGATATAGAACTAAACAAAACAAAAACTTTGAAAAGGTACATATAATTTTTAATTTAATTTCTTACATGGAGGATTAGAATTAAATATGAGAAATAATTCTAATTATTTTCAAAGATATTTTGAAAAATTAATTGGAATCCTTTTGCTGCTATTGACTTACCATTTGTATTTGAAAAAGAAAGGGGAAAAAATGAGCTATATTTCTCCAAAGGATTATGATGAAATCCCTTTTACCATAAATGTAGTAGAAGGTTGCTGCTAGTTGGAAGGAAACTCAATGACACAAGAATTTGTTTTCAAACATATGGATAGACAAAATGTCTTCCTTAGGATAAACTTTGCTATGTTTCTTTGCTGTATTATTGAACTGAAACAAGTAACATAATTAGCTAGTTTATTCACCTCTGAGACTGCTAACTAGTAATCATTTTAAAAAAACTTGCATTTCTGTCTGTGCTGCAGCTTGAATCACAAATTAACAAATCTTCCTCCAGATCTCCCACAAAGCTTTCAAAAGTAATTGATGTATTACTGAAAAGAATAGTGCAACCTTGGACTCTCCGAACAGCTGTCTGCAATATGCATCTTTGTATAGGAAGTGGAGTTAATGGCCAGGATAGAGAAGCAGTCTTTATCATTATTCATGATGGAAATTTAAATAGAAAATCCTTGACACTTTACTTCAGGTCACAGTACTGTCTCAATATCTAGCCGAAGGTAAGGAGGGACATCAGCAGATTTGCATAGAAATGTGATTGTGGTAAAGCAGCTGAAAAACTATCAACATTGCAGAAGTTCATTGTACTAGTGTCAGAATCTCATGTCTCTCCAGGACAGGAAGGAACAGAAATATATCAGAGCTGTTCTATTTATCAGATAAACAAATATAATTTTTTTAATAAAAGATGTGAAGAAAATAACTTTTGGTAAAAGACAGCACTCTTGCATTTTTAAAAGATCAAATAATTTCATTATTTTAGTTTTCAAGTCACTGGATAAAGCACCAGAAAAACATTAATACAGAAAATAAACAAACAAACAAAAAAAAATTCCAGCATTTCAGACCACAAGACTTCAGGAACATAATCCAAGAACAAAATATGTATGATATTAACTTTTTATTTTATACTCAATTGCAAACCAAAAAGTTGCATTCAGATCAGAATCTAAACACAAGACCATTTTATCTCTTTACAGTATATACGTATTTATTAAAAATTAATTTGTATCCATTCATAAGAATATCAACATATATTACCAACTATTGGTATGTGGAAAAGGGCTTCATATTATTCATAAAGTGTGTGTATAGATCAGGGATCCACAAACTATGGCCCGTGGGCTGGATATGGCCCCCCAGGGTCCTCAATCCGGCCCCTGGTATTTACAGAACACCCCCACTCCTCGCCGGGGGTTGGGGGGGGAAACCAAGCAGCCGCAGATGACTGCCTGCCACTTCATCCGTGCGCTGGCCCCCTGTTTAAAAAGTTTGAGGACCCCTGCTATAGATAGATAATAGATAGATAGACAGATAGATAGATAGATATCTTTATTAGAAGCAAGTAGGGGAGAATTTAATCTTAAAACTTTCCATAACACGGATAAATTGCCTACTACCCTCTTTAACAAAGGTGACAGAAGAGCTTATGCTAAGCAACTGATTGCTGACAGTGTCATCCCCTCATTAGCACTAACAAGTAGAAATAATTGATAAAAAAATACCTGAGATCCATATCTATGACTGAGTGAACAGCAGATCTACCAGCAGACCTGTAGAACTAATTTTTTCAGTGTTGTAATAAGTGATGCATGCAATACTAAATTATTCAACATATTCATAATCTGTTAACATAAGAAACACTAGATATGCCTTAGGTTTCCTTTAATTTTGTTAACAGATGCTAAAATCAGCAATAAATTCTAGTTTTTTATTATATTTTAATTAAGCTTATTTTGTCAGTATACTAATTTCAAATTTGACCTTTGGTATCCATCCACTTTGGAATGTGTCTGTGGCATTTTCTTTCATGAGATTTCAAAACCACAATTTTAAATTGTCTTCTATACAATATTTAAAAAGTTGAGTTCTAATTATAGCTAAGTAAATTCAAATGAGTGAAGTTTTGTTTAAAATTGTGTCTTTTTTAATGATAAACTCTTGTAGAACACAATGACAGTATTTTAAGAAACTGTTCATATTTTCATTGCATGCTTTATATGTGTGTATTTAGGGAAAAATCTTGACTAGATTAATTTCATTTTTCATTAAGCATATTTAGGTTTTTTACTTGTTCTGCAAAATACTCATTATTCAGCTTCCACTAAAGAAAAATCTAAACAATTCTCCAACATGCAAAGACTTCAGGAACTTTATAAAAAATGAATAAAATAGTAGAAATATTGAGTGATTTCAACTGGAACAAAAGTTTCAATCAATGCATGAAAAGGAAAGGGGAGGAGAGGAAAATAATAAGAATGGAAGAATGGGAATAGGTTATTTTTTCCTTCAAAAGATTTTAATCTTATTCTGTGAAAGCTATTCCTAAAGGAATCTTCCTGTAGACTTCAATAAAAATTGCACTGAGCAGTCAATCAGTGAGAGCTGAATATCAGAAGTATTTTTATTAAAAAAAAAATATTTTTTTTTTAGTCCTTTGCTTCTTTTTAAAGTCAGCTAAATAATTCTAAGGAGTAATTCAGTACAGTGATTTAAGATACAAGGCTTAGTGTGGGATTCCCTTCATGAATCTCCCATTGCACTTGTTTATTGCCTTATTACTTAGCTGAAATACATTAAAAAAGTGTCTCATAATCTCTCATGAACTGAAAGCATCTTTCATTATTCATGTAAGCCAGGAACTAAACATATTTGGTACCTGTTGGTACCTCTGTGTTCCATCTTGTTTCACATATACTCTGACAGAAAATAGCTAGCCATCTTTTAAATCAGGTCTTTTTTCCTTCCCTAATGTGAGACTAAATACACAGAGGTCCTGTAAATATAAATTATTGAGCTACATGTTACAAATAAATAAAAGATTAATTTCCATATCTTTAGGTTCTTACATAGTGAACAGCACTGTTCATAAGAATAGAGTAATATCAATAGATTTCACGGTGGAGGAGCATTTAAAAGAAAGACCTGAATCATGAGGAAATAGAAGTACACTTTGATGGAGAAAGTGAAATACTGGAAAAACCTGGAAGGCTGTAAAGAATGTAAATTACATAAAATGTGAAAGAACACAAAGAAAGTGGTTATGCACACAATGAACACAGAAAATCTAAATAAAACATCACTATAAACATCTTGGATTTCATATTCAACTAAAAAGGGTATAAATGAGCTAGAAGAAATGCATTGCAGATGCAATTTCTAGCCTCTGTTTCTACAAATAATTTTCTGCATTCCTGAGACAAACTACTGTTGTGTTACTAAGCTCCATCAACAAGTGTCTTAAGATTCAAACAGATGTTCCTGTTTTTCAGGCCCATTGGTGCCAATACTCAGTATAAGTTTGCCCAGAGGAGTAAGGGAGTAATAGCGTATATCTGTAACAGTAACTTGCTGAGAAATGGTCCATCTATGCCAGAGATTTGCTTCAGAGAACACAGACTTTTATTCAGATCTTTTTTTCCCCACAGTGCTCATCACAGATAACCCAAATACTTATGAATCACTCAAGGGTATAAATGGGATAAAATGAGCAATAGACTGGTTTGCATTGTATCTAATTTCCCAGAGACATAAAGCAAATCTAAAAAAGTTTATATGCATACATTTTTTATTACAAACTTTTACAGCTTAAACTTATTGCACTGCAAGCAAATCGAGGATCACTTACTTCCCTGAGCCACCATAATCAAGGAATAAAAACCTATTTATTGCTTTTGCCACACACATTAAAACAATACAAAAAAAGGATATTTATTCCAGAGATAAAAAGTATTTTTAATGGCTCTACTTTGTTAAAACTACTCAGTTCAGAAAAAAAATGTTAACTTGATTTTCGAAAGTAAATAGATGGAGAAGAGACTCAACACATCAGTTACTCACTTGCAAAGTTCAAAGACATATGCAAGCTTAGGAAGAATGACTGTGAAAAAATAAACAAGATCTATGCTAGAATTCATAAGAATAAAATATTTGTGTTTGCAACCCATGGAATCTGGAGGACACGGATTTTCTTCTGAATGTTCTTTTACTTATGAACTATGATTTAGTTTTGACCTGTAACAGCATTAAGTCTACATAGTTTTGGAGGCTTTTTTGGGTGGGAGGGAGGAAATTTGATTTTGTAAATTTCACTAGCAAAAACCTGGGCCATTTCAATGTTTTAAACAAAATAACACACATCTCCTCCATGTCCTTTAGAATTACTATGTAAGCCGTGTTCATGGATAATACACTTCTGCCGTTTCTGAGATAAAATACTTCATATAACTCATGGATAGCAAACTCATTGCGTTCCAGATGTTGTACATCTCCTGTACATATGCTACTTACAACACTTGTGCATAAACAGTAAACATAATGCATCAACATTTGCATCTTATTTACTGGAAATATATAGGGCATCTTCACAGCAAGTACCTCTGCATGAGACTCTTTCCATACGCTCAGTGGAGTTGACCTTTCTATGTCCAGGATTTCTGGATGTTTAGAAACTCTAAATATCCTCTGAACAGACTGGCAGATGTTCAAAAATTCAAGGTTACAGGATACCTTGAATTCAACCTACATGCAAATTCCAAGTGGCTGGTGAGAGCTTTAGAGAAATCTGAATGTACTCATGACATTGAATTTATGAAAATGCTTGATTTCTGAAACTTTTTATTAGCTCAAGTTTTAAGGATTTATTTTTTTAAAAAGAATAACTACCCTGTATGCAAAAAGGTGAGATGGAATTTTGATTGATAATTATATACAGGGTCATGACCAGACACTTTATTTTCTAAGAAGCATCCTACCTATTCACTTCTTAAAAAATGCTTACTCTTTAATAATACATCTCTGGAAATTTTTTATATGGTAGGCAAATCTCTAGTTCAGAGTTCAAATAAGATTGCATGTGTGGCCAAAAATATGGAACACCTTCCCGAATTTGTTAGAAAGGTCATCAATTTTATTTTCCTGTCCAAATGGCCACTGCTACTTAAAAGCAACCCTTGGTTTCTTTCAAGGGCAACTAGTATGATGGACATCTGTTATAATCTGAATAATTTCTCAGAAAATCAAAATAGGTAGAAATTTACTTTTGTTTTTGTAAAACATTAAAATATTCTAGGGGTTTTGTCCTTTTCTTCACAAATTAAAAAACAAAAAAGGAACAGAGCCTCTAGAAATTAAGGGACTGAGAAGGTCCCTTTTTGTATGTTATTTTTTCAGAAAACTCAAATACTGCAAGTTTGGTTTGATGTAAATAAGTATCTGGTAAAATTCCCAAATAATCAAGGTTCTAGGTCGTATATTTTAAGATTTTAAGCTGTTCCTCAATATTTTCTAACACCGATTATGAAACTAGCTCAGACAGCAGGCATTAAGGGGCAGGAAGAGTCACTTTTCTTCACTATTACTTCTGCATTTAACTATAAACGTGTCTTCCTGGCAATCTTTTGAAAGTGGAAGAAACCATATGCAGACAGACCCTTAAAAGGATTATCCACAATTTAAAGAACAAATTCAGCTGATATGTAGTATCTATTCACAAGTCATTTAAGTTTTCATTGGTCCTAGACTTCAGAGTGGAGAGGATTGGACAACAGAGTTATGAGCTAGCTTTGTAACTAGTTGTGCTACCTAACTGACACAAATGACACACGATGAGTATGTTCCTTAATTATTTCTTCACATCCATACAGTCCCAGATAAACTGCAGGTCTCTGATCTTCAGTGGTAGCCCTATATTTTTAGAAGGCTGAAGCTCATACAGAAGATGTATATTTTCTTTGACCTGGAGACCATTACACAAAGGTGCAAGCAACCTTAAAGGCACTTTTTGGAGTCTAAGTGCCAAATAGTACTAAGCAATAGATGAATTAAACTTTAATTCTTAAGGAGAGGCCTAATACCTGAAAAAAGTACAAGGTTACTAAGAAGAAAGTGGTGTAACTACTGTATGAGCAATTAACACTAACATTTACATTGAAGAATATATCACATTAATATTAAATGTGGAAAAGAAAAGTTACTTCATACAGTTCCCTTAGGACAATGTAGATGATCCATTTAATATAGATGTTGTGGAACCTCTAACAATTGCATGCTGTTTGCAGTAGCAAATCAATGTATCAGGTAGGTACGTGGAAATGCTACTTTATGTGACTCACAGAAGGTATAATATAAGATGATTCCATTAAGGAAGGTAGAAAAAAAGTTACACTTTGAAAGGTAAGAGAAGTTATAGAAAGATGCATTTTCATCACTATAGTTTCACTTTAAGTTGAAGTGTTGTACAAAGTTAATTCAGAGGGTTTCTTTGTTCCTTGATTAGCTTTTTGCTTTGCATAAATCAAAAAAATAAATTAATTAGTCCAAAACCTATTTTTACTTAAACTAACATTTTCCTTTTATAGGTCTTTCTCACAGAAGATTAGATAGCACTAGCTCCTGAATAGTCTATAGTGGCTTCACTCCTTACCAGGTAGGAGGTTCCTGCACTGAACTTTTTTCATCTTGAATGATTCCATGTTCTCTGTTCCCCAGAACAGTGCACTAACTCTTGAGCTTATTCTAAGGTAGACATGATTCTTTGTTTCTACTGAAGCTTGGGTACAAAGATTGCAACGAGAAATCTTGATTTTACAAGACAGGATAAAGTACAGGTAGAAAAAAAGACAGTGCTAAATTATTAGTTAAAGCAATTAATTGGTTTGGAGAAATGTTAAAGTATATCTTTGTTCTCCAGAACATGTGAGAAGTTTATATTAGATTGTCATAGGATTTGAAAGAAAACAAACACATAATGCTTGAGAGTCAACGTTACAAATAATAAACATAAAATGTCTTTTTTTTTTTTTGGTTTCCTTCCTTACGCATTTCCTATTTACCAAGCTTAGAAGTATTTTCATTACTTGTGCTGGTTGCTGTGAATACAATTTTTAGCTGTCTAATACTACTCTTTCAATGAAAAAGAATTTAACTTACTGACTTAACATTATGAAAGTAATTTCTGGAGCTGCCATCTTTCATTTAGCCATGATGTAACTGAACCTTATTAAAAATTGCAACTCTTTTTTAATATAGTCTCCATTCTTCTTGATTTTTTGGGAAGATAAAGTTATGTAAAGCACAATTCTTTCCAATGCTGTCTAGTCATTACTGATTATACTACTAGCAGATAGTAATAAGAGATTACTGCTGATTAATGTTAATTAATATTTCCAGGTTTTGGCATTTTCTATTAAATTTTACTGTACAGAGTGTACAGAAATGTGAAGAAACCTGATAAAAAGATACAGAAGAAAATACCAACTAGAAGAGGAAGTTATTTGTCTTCATCTGTAAGTATTTTCTACGAGAGACAATAAATGCAAATTGTTAAACATCCTCTCAAGATATTACATTCTGTTTAAAACAACAGTGCATTTGGAAATTAGGTTTTGTGAGATGTACACACTTCTACACTAAAATTAAAGAGATGAAGGATGGCTCCAACTTTGTTCCTTCTAAAAGGAACTTCGGACATCTCTGACTGTTGCTTAGCACTCTGCTTTGATGACAAATACAAAAAAGGCCATTTAAACATAACTAAGAATATTTTCCTTGTAGGGGTGGGCAAAGACTGGAACAGGTTGACCAGAGTAGTTATGGGATCTTCATCTTTGATGCTATCAAGAACCTGACTTAACATGGCCCTGAGCAACCTACTGTAGTTGACCCAACTTTGGGTTAACGGAGGATGGACTAGATGATCTCCAAAGGTGCCTTTCAATGTCAGCCATGCTGTGGTTCTAAACACCACCTTCCCTGGGATACATATATTATAAAATTATCTACCATATGACTCATGGGGAAAAAAAAAAAAATCCTTAGAAAATTTTTCCTGGTCTAACAAAAGAAGTAATTAACAATATTTAAAAATACAATTGTTTAATAAAGAAAAAAAAAAAAAACCCAAGTCCTAAACTATGTACTTTTTCAGTCTCTTTTTTTGCACCATCATATTTAAGTTCTTTAATATGACATATGTCCTAGCTGAACTCATGGCTATCTGATGGCCCTCCAAAGCACCAAGTCCTCCCACACCCATTCATACTGTGCAGACTGTGAAGAGTGAATCTTATTTCATTTTTATTAATTGAACCATATTATATGAACCAAGAATACAAAAGACCTTTATTATCCTAACAATGGTCTTTGTGCTGGTTGTAAAACTTATCTCATAGGTACCCTTAGCATGTTATAGATTTAATCACAGATGGATACGCTGTGAAAAGTATAGATAGGCATTTGGTAGCAAGGCAGCAGAGTATTTGCAGTATCAGATATAAATTTAACCTACCAAATTACAATACTTCCTGTCCAGGTCACATTTGTTCTGGCATCTTCTACCATGCACAGAGACTCTGCAGGCAGAATATGTTTAGTTTAAGATTAAGCAGTTACTTTTAATTTAAGTAGACTAATAAATATGTAATAGAAAACTATGACTGGTATGCTGCTAGGCTAAGCATGTTCACTGTTCCCCATAAGATGCCTGACAAGTCTTTTCTGGACAGGTAGTTAATAGGCAAGGAGCAGCCTGCCTTCTGTTTTTTGGAACTGATTGGTACTTGGTGGTGCTGAGCTGTTGCCTTCCAGTTCCCTGCTTTATTCCTAGGGCTTCATAACTTTTCAATTCCGTTTTCTATCCATTTCTAAATAACAAATTATCTCACTGTTTCTGGGTAACAAATCATGAAGATTTCTATGGTATGGCCCATACAAGCATATCTTTAAGGAAATGGGCCAACCTTCCTGTAGCCCAAGATAAATTTTCCCCATCTGTTTGAAAATGTCAAAAATTTTCTAGCTGAAATGTGTGGCACTAACGCTTCCCTCTCTGACGTTCCTTTTGTTGAGTATCATGCTTCCTTTTGATGGTCCTGAATTTTCTAAATATGACTGTATTGAGGCATGTTTATACTACACAAAGAAAATGAATGTTGAAAGGGGGCTAATGTAAGATATTTATATAAGTAACTATTTTTCTTATTCTCATAATTTTCTTACGTTTTTGTACTTCATAGCTAATGAGCACTATACCCCACCCCCACCCCCTTCCTTTTTTTTTCTTAATGAAAACAATCTGTTTGCCTTATTGTGCTACAAATTAACTTGTAAGTCTGAAGTGAGGCTCCATGCTACTCAGGGAAGTTGCCCTGGCTTGACATAAGCAAGAAAGAAGAGTAGAATCTGATCCCCCACATGCAAATGTTTCAGAACATGTAATTATACTCCAGTTTGGAAGGTGGTGAGACAGACAGACAAAACCTAGAATTTTTACTTCTCAGCTAGCTGAACGTTTCAAACATTTCAATTTTAAAAAACACTAGTGTTGGCATATCAAATACTAGTATTGACCAACTGATATTAATCAAAACTGCTATTGGCCTAGATCTGCAAACTCATTGAAGATGTGGAACAGAGAAATTCCAAAAACTGAAGATACTGAATCAACCGCCACAGCAGACCACTGCCTTCCACCAGACACGGTATCTCTGGATCTTGCTGACAGACCAGGAAAAATCTGAATAGATCCCCACTTAATAGTTTTGAGGGTAATTTCCTTTATAAAATCACAGTATTGCCATGTACTGGGCATTTGAATTCACCAAGCATCAGTACCACTGATTTACAATTATATAAATACATAAAGACAATAATAAGAAAAGTGCTGATCAGGCAAAAAGCTGTTAAAATAACAGAGAAATGTTTCAGTAAGTAGGTGTTGCTGTATATAGTATTTATACCAGTGAAAATACTGAAAATACTGTATATGCCCTGTCCACTCTTCAGCTTCGTCTTCCTCTTTTCTATATATATATTTTTTTTAATCTCCTCCTGTAGGAAATATATTAACAAATCCCCCACTGGACCCAAAACTGAGGAGGAAAAAACTCCCACCAAAATCTCACATTCTTCCTATCAAAGAAGCCACAGTGCTCTGTGACCCTTCTCCCATTCTTCCTCAAAGAGACTAGAGTGGTACACCAGTACTGGCTATTAACATGTAAGTCTAAAGGAAATACAATACTAAAAGAAGTGGAAGGGCATGAATGCCATATTAAAACATGTCCTACTACTGTCAGTATGAACCATTTCTTTGAGTAAGCAATCCCTATGTTTTAATCTAAGCTTTCTGTATCACTTGGTGTGGCAAGTTGCTTGTTAGCCTACCCACCATCTGTGATTAAATTACTTGCAGAGAATCTTTTGTCTTTGTGTAAGGCAGGTTGGAGCAGTATCTACAGTCTTGGAAACTCCAAGGACAGCAAGAAACAAAGCAGGTTTTTTAACACAGATGAGATCCATCAGACAGGAACATTAGGGATTCTGCATAAAATCTATTTTAAACGGTAAGTGTGTGACCTGGCTGATGTGAAGAAAGCATTGGAGTGCCTAACAACAAGAAAGAAATATTATTGTTCTTTGCCTGCATCTTTATTCTCTGAAGCCTATCCTGGCTGTTACAAGTTGGGCCTATGCTGGGAGAGAAAAGTAATCACTCCACGTCCAATGCAATGAGTAAATTCTCAGGGGAGCTAAGGAACATATGTGAAAGCAATTGCTGTGACTCCTTTTGAAAGGTTACAGAATGCACTCCCCTAACACCCTGTCACTGTCAGTTCTGCTGACTAACAGAAACAAGTGTGGGACTCAGCTGCTCCCTTTCATACCCACCCCTCACTCTTCACCTTATGCTTTCCACCATTTCTAAGCACACCAAAGATTTGAAGTTTGTGACAGTACTTCGCTTGAGGCAATTGCTCCTAGTAGGCTCTCTTCTGTACTTACCACTTGGTAGGACTAAATATGTAATATCTTTACCCCATGCAAAAAATATTTCCTAGACATAATCTGACCAAAACAAAAATTTCTCAATTAGGTGCACATGTAAAAATATTAGTTATGTTGAAAGAAGCATCAGTTTAACAACACAAAAGACATTTTTTTGCTCTGTGACTGGAACTGTTGAGCAAGGAGCCAGTTGTTTGTCTTCATCTGCTTTCTCAAAATACAGTTAGAAGACAAAATTCCATGATGTTTGTTATTCTAGAAAAAAACCAAACAAACTTCAAACCATTAAATTAATGACTGATTTTTTGTGCTATTTTGACTCAATAGTCTGAAAACCTGTGAAAAATCACTTGTATTAGTGCAATTAGACACATGGCAAAACCTGAGGAATGTCTAATGTTTTAAACAAATCCAGAGAAATGCTAATTGGTCAGCTTTTTTTACTTAATTCTTGAAAAACTGAACTTTATGCTGGTTAACAACAGCAGAAGATGTGTTTTTGACAAGAACTATATTCTCCTAGAAGATTGACTGAGAATAGAATTTAAAAAGGGGACTGAAAAAGTAATTTTGGAGGTAAAAAAAAAATCTTAAAATTATTCAGTTTAAAAGTTCTGGTCATTTCTGAATTTAATACTTATTTTCTTCCTAAGTCTGATTAAAAAGAAACTCTGTTTTCCTAGTTTTCTGTGTGACCTACTTTATAGCATAGGGACTTACAAGCTGCAATAGCAGGGACGATGTGGACTACAAGGGGAAAAATATTTGACCTGTTACTAATTTAAATATTTCAATGTTTTAATTCTGAAATAGAATATGAAAATAAAGATATGTTTGGGTTTAATAATAATAATAATAATAATAATGTCTCTGAATAACCCAATTACAACATAGGAAGTCTGTGTCATGGTTTAACCCCAGCTGGTAATTAAGTACCACACAGCCGCTCGCTTACTTTGCCTCCCCCAGAGGGATGGGGACAATCAGAAAGGAATGTAAAACTCAAGGGCTGAGATAAGAACAATTTAATAATTGAAAATAAAATAAAAATGAAAGAACAGTAACAGTTATAATAAAAAAAGAGGGAGAGGGGGGAGGAATAAGATCCAAAGGGGAGGGGGAAAAGAAAACAAGTGATACACAGTACAGCTGCTCACCCCCCACTGACCAATGCCCAGCCAGTCCCGGAGGTGGCAGCTCCAGCCAACCCTCCTTCTCCAGTTTGTATACTAAGCATAATATCCCATGGTATGGAATTAATCTCTGGCTAGTTCAGGCCAGCTGACCTGGCTGTGTCCCCTCCCAATTTCTTGTGGCCCTCCAGCTTTCTTGCTGGCAGGGCCTGAGAAAATGAGAAGTCCTTGACTTAATATAAACATGACCCACCAACAACTAAAACCATCCATGTGCTGTCAACATTGTTCTCACACCAAATCCAAAACACAGCACTGCACCAGCTACTAAGAAGAAAATTAACTCTATTCCAGCTGAAAGCAGGACAGCTTGTTAAATTAAAATAGAAAGAGAGTGTTATGCAAGGCATTTTGAGCAGTCCCAGATTTCAAAGCAGTATTCACTATTAAATCAGTGAATAATACTCTGAATCTGGCCATCATTCTGGCATCTCAGCTTGGATCACCAAAACCAGAGCTTCAGAAGTCACAATTCATGGCTGAAAAGAAATATAAGGCAGATGGATAAGGAAAATATAAAGATAATTCTAGTGTCCTCACTCACTGTTTTAAACAAGGCTTATTTAGGATCGGTTTATCGGTTTTTTTATTTACACTACTTAACCTTGTATTCTTCTTTCATATTCATCAAACATATAATTTTAGGCACATCATTGTGGTATGATGTTCTTTTCACAAATATCATGACATTTGTCCTCCAGGCTGATTTCTACTCTCTTCCCTCATTAGTATTCCTGCTTGGTGACTGTCCATGCTTTCTCCTTACTCCTATGCCAATTCACGACACCTGGCCACAGTAACCTTTCAAGCAGTTTAGGACATAGATTTCCCTAGGTTTAGGATCATTTCAATATGCAGTTAAAGCTATGTATGTTTGGACAGATGCCCAGATTTCATGAGGCTCCGTTCTCATTTATAATTTTAAAAATATGAACTTATTTCATCAAATAAGACAATATTTAGTCAGATTTGACTCTTCAAGAGATGTTCGCACAATTATGCAGGCAGAGACACACAGCCAGAGATACAAGAGATGCCGGGGCAGGAGGGTCACCAGAGAAGAAGAAACACTGAAGAAAATCAGTGGCCCAGAGCAGGGTAGGAACAAAAGCAGCCACCCCAAGCAGGGACAGGGAGGAGGCTGAGGAGGTGCTATGACTGCAAAGGGTCTGCAGCTGATGGAGGAAACAACACCAGAGCAACAGAATAGATCCCACAGTGCACTGACGTCTAACTCCTGCACTGCCTGTCGCACTACCAAAGGGACTAGGTAAAACGTGTGGCTGGGGAACTGGAAACCAGGAAGTGTGGAGTAAAGATGTTTTTTCTAGGTGTTTGTTCATTTGTTTCTTTGTTATTTTACAATACCAGAATCAGTAACCAAAAGTTTGCTAATTGGCAATTAATTAAATTGATTGAAGTTCCCTGACTTGAAATGGTTTTTTTTTGCTCAGGACAGGCCTCCAGACTGTGTAAAACTTTAGAAACTGATGTAATGCTTTCCTTTCTGAAATTTTTTTTTAGGAATTATTATTATATCTTCTTTATTACTAACTATACAAATAATATATTGATGAATTCTGAAGAAATGGTTAAAATTCATTAAAGTAAGATCACTAGATCATTATTTAGAACATTTATGTAATTGATATAAATGGAACCACCAATAAAAATCCGTAATTAAACATTATTTTCATTTTTTATCAAATTACATTTTAAATGTATAACACCCTCTCTGTCTTTGTCTCATCTCCTGGGTAACATTTATTTCTGCATGTTATAAATCTCCTCTTTTGATGTGGAAATATTTTTTAGTATGTAAAAATAAATCAGTTGATGAAATAACAATACTTTAAAAGATAGACATTTTCAAAGATATTAAAATGTTCTATTGGTTGGTTTTTCCACAAATATACTTTGTATTAACACAATAGACTCCCTAAACTTTTTGGCCAGTGACTTCAAAAGTAAGTAGGCTTCTTTTTACTCTAACTTGTATTTATCCTGTGTTTACTCTAATCCCCTGTATTTATCCTGTAAACACATGCCTTCAGACAACTCTTCTGCAATGAGGTTTTTTTAAAATGTGTTTGACCTGTTTATTCCTGTATCTGGTTACCTTTGGACTTCTTCTTATAATATGACCTTATGTCTGTATTTTCTGGGTATGTAAGTCTCTTTCTGTACCACTATTTTAGTCTCCACTGGCTAATCCAAAATTCTAACCCTAAGAAGTATTTTTATATGTGTTTTCTGAGACAAAAGCAAAAACTAGAAACAGATTATAAAAATAATTTCTGCTCTGAAAGACATTGATAAATAACCAATGCTTCATGTGAATAAGCCCTATGAGAAATGTTTTCAGGAGGGGTCAAAGAAACTCTTGACTAAAGTCAAAAAGCAGAATGATGTCTGGGAAATGCCCTTTAAGGTCAGTGGAACTACAGCCTAGATAGCCAAGAGCATATTTCAACCTCAGATTTACTATGTTTTGCTGTAGTTCTCCCTGCAGTTAGCTTTCTATTAGGTGTCTGGAGTTGATTTATATACAGACTGTTGTTGTAGAGTTTTCCAACAAAATATTGTATATTTCTGTTCTTAAGAGTGAATAGAGGTGAACATCTGTGCCCTACACAAATTATAACATTATGAAAGTAACTTTCAAAGGTGCCAAACCAGACATGGTAGCTGCAACATCTTGCTTACCTGTAATAATGGAAGCCACAAGGACTGAAAACTGGTGATCAATGTGATCATTTAAGTGCAGAAATTTACAAACAACAAACAAACATTTTTTTTTAAAGGAAATATGGCAAACCCTGAACCACAGGGCATTTTCAGATAGTGCTGCAGGTGTTCAGGTGTGAGGGAGAATCAAAACTATATAATTCAGTCACAAAACTTCTACCCCTGTCTCCAAATACCATATCACAGATGTTTCCAGTATGTCCTATGCCTCAAAATCAAACCCTCTTTAGTATCTCCAAAGCTATTGGTCCTTTATTCCTTCACTAATTGTTGTTGTTATTAATTTTATCTATAGTCATTATTGTTATAATTATTTTCTATGATTATTCTACAAAAATATTAATTGGATTTCATCTGAATTTACTAATAACTTTGGCTATTACAAAACAGTGTTTTGTGAAATAAGCCTTTCTCTTTTTTATTCAGGAAAAAAGCAAAACTAAAATTGGACCATTCTTCAGTATGATACAGAATATAACCTCTCCCTTGCATGCTCAGTCAGCCCATGAATAATCACCTATTTGAGGGTGTTACTTCTTAATTATTAGGTTGTGTGTGTATGTGTGTGTGCACACCCGCTTCTTTGATTATCCAATATGAAAAACCTTCTCCAGAAGAAAAAAAAACAATAGTACATTTTGTCTTGTTCATTGATTTGGGGTTTTCTTCTGGCATATCAGTTATTTAATACCAGTGCTTCACAAATTCAAATACTGTCTGTTTCACAGAAAAAAAACAACCCTGAAACAGATACAGATCTCCTATGCGAGTCCACATTTATTTAAGACAAGGGTATGGGTTACCTATCTTTTACCAAGGCTAACTAATGATTCTCTGTAAAACAGCAGGGTTTAATTCTTAGTCAGTGAACAGGTCGTGTAATATTTGCATCTACAAGACATGTCTTAAAATATATCTTTCAGAACAGTATTTTATATAGTACTGTTCAGAGGGTGAGACAGTGGAAAAAAAATCAAGCCCAACATTTTAGCCTGGAAAACTCTTGAAATATTGCTTCATAAAATTGCAGGCTTCTTTAACTGTTACTCCACTGAGAAATTCATAAAGTTAGAAGGATATATTCCAAAGTCTTTGATAGAACTGCACTGTCTTGATGGTTATTGGAGTTTTTCCAAATCCATCTGTAACCTAGGGTAGCAAGATTCAAACCTGTAGCAAAATAAGTTAGTTTGTTGAAACCTCTCAGTAAAACATCTCATTGTAGCCGGATATGAGGTCTTTTCTTACATTTACCATATTAAGGTTTGTTGTTTTTTCACACTCTGCTGTGCTTTACTTGGAAAGTTTCTTACTACTGAAGATAGAAAAGAAAATGCCAGCTACATAAGTATTAACTATATTTGCTGTATCCTCAAAGAAAAAAAATGACACAAAATATATTCCAAATGGAGCTACAATATGTGCGTGTTGCAGGGGGTGGCGGTGGGGAGTGAGGTGGAATATTTAGACAAGAATAAGCAGAAGCTGAGAAAGAAGGAGTTAAACTTCTGTGAATATAAGGCCATCACTGTGATGTAAGCAAATGCAAAACCTTTCTTTTTGCTACATATCAAAGACTAAACACTGTAGCATGGAAATGATTGAGCAAACAATGCCATTTCTCTCAAAGCTCTTAAATAAAATATTGTTACATAAGTAGCAAAGAAAATGAATCTTGAATTTTCCTAGAAATTAATGTTACATTATCCGTGGGACACAGTAGAGCTCTCTTTATGGCACAGCGTGATCCAACAGCAAATTGTTCTTCCTGTGCCTGGGTTCTGAAATTGTCTTCAAAGGAAAACTGAGATCCAAGTAAGGAAATTTCTACCAGCTGTCCTAAAATTTAATTCTGCAGACTGTATAAGCACTTGGAATAGAGATGCACAGTTTGGTCCCAAAGCTAAGAGAAGATCAAATGAGTGGTGTGTGGGGCTAGGCTGTATGTGCTGCAAAGAACAGAGGAGACTTACAAGCCTGACACAGGCTCTATGAGGAAGGGCAGAACAGGAAGATGAATAGGGGAAGTTGCCCTTTATGTGAGACAGCAGATGGAGTAGATGGAGCTGAGTGCATGGAGTTCTGCTTGGGGATGGATGAAGAGCTATATGAAAGTTTATGGATTAGAATTAAAGAGCAAAGCAAATGTGACATTACAGTAGGTGTCTGCTATAAGTCACCTGACCAGGAAGAATAAGATCAGTCCCTCTACAGACAGATAGGGGCAACCTCACGTTCACTGGTCCTGATCTTCATCAGAGACTTCAAACACCTTGACGTCTGCAAGAGGGACAATGCATCAGGACATAAGCAATCCAGGAGGTTCCTGGAGTACATTGATGATAACTTCCTCCTCCAAGTGACAGAGAAGCCAATGATGTTACACTGAACCTCATACTCACCAAGGAGAAGCTCACTGGGAATATGAAGATCAAAGGTGGCCTTGGTTGCAGTGATTATGAAATGGTGGAGTCCAGGATCTTGAGGGCAGGGAGAATAGTGGAGAACAATCTCACAACCCTGGACTTCATCAGAGCAGACTTTGTCCTCTTCAAAAATCTTCTTGGAAAAGCCCCATGGAATAAGGCTCTGAAGGAAAGAGAGGCCCAAGAAATCTGATTGATATTCAAGGATCACCTCCTTCAGGCAAAAGGGAGTTCCAATTTAATGAATATGGTTAGGCAAAAATACCAGGAACCCTGTGTGGATGAACAAAGAGCTCCTAACCAAACTCAAACAAAAAAAGGAAGCATGGAGGGTGGAAGCAAGGATGGATAACCTAAGAGGAATACAGAAACATTGACTGAACATCCAGGGATGAAGTTAGGAAAGTTACACCCAAATGGAAATTATTCTGACCAGGGATGTCAAAGACACCAAGAGGAGCCTAGGTGACAAAAGGAAGACTATGGGAAATGTGACCCCATTGCTTACTGCGATGGGGAACCTGGTTACAGAGGACATGGAAAAGACTGAATACTGAATGCTGCCTTTGCCTCAGTCTTTATTAGCAAGACCAGCCTTCAAGAAGACTAGGTCCTGGAAACCAAGGGGAAAGGCTGGAGCAAGGAAAATGTACCCTTGGTGGAAGAGGACCGAGTCAGGGAATACATAAGCTAACTGGGCATCCGTAAATCTATGGGCTCTGATGGGATGAACTCAAGAGTGCTGAGGGAGCTGGCATATGTCATTGCAAGGCCACTCTCAATAATCTTTGATCTATCAGGGCAACTAGGAGAAGTTTCTGAAGACTGGAGGAAAGCAAATGTCACCTCTAACTTGAAGAAGGGCAAAAAGGAGGTTGGAGGGAACTACAGACTGGTCAGCCTCACCTCGAACCCCAAGAAAGTGATGTAGCAGCTAATCCTGACAAGTATTTCCAGGCACATTAAGAAGAAGAAAATAATCAGGAGAGATATCATGGCTTCAGCAAGGAGAAGTCATGATTGACCAACTAGATAACTTTGTTATTAAATGACTGGCTTGGTTTGTAAATGAAGGAAGAGTAGTGAACATTGTCTGTCTGGACTTCAGTAAGGTCTTTGAAACTGTTTCTCATAAGATACTTATGCAGAAGTGTTGATGTACGACCTGGATGAGCAGACAGCGAGGTAGGTTGAAAAGTGGCTGAATGACCAGGCTGAGAGAAAAGTGATCAGCAGCATGAGGTCTAGCTGGAGGCCAGTACCTAAGAGTGTACCCCAGGTTTTCCCCAAAATCCTGTGCCTTGAGGGAAACAACTCCAGGCACCAATATATGACGGGGGGCCATCCAACTGGAAACCAGCTTGGCAGAAAAGGACCTGGGTGTCCTGGTGGACAGGAATTTGAGCATGCGCCAGTCATGTGCCCTTGCTGTAAAAAAGGCTAAAGGTGTCCTGGTCTTCATTAGACAGACCAGCAGGTTGAGGGAGATGTTCCTCCTCCTTTTTTCAGTGCTGACCAGGCCACACCTGGAGTAGTGAGTCCAGTTCTGGGTTTCACAGTCCAGGAGAGACATGGTTATACTGGAGAAAGTCCAGCAAAGGGCCACAAAGATGAGGAAGGGACTAGACCATCTCTCCTATGAGGAAAGTCTGGGAGAGCTGGGACCATTCAGCCTGGAGAAAAGAAGGCTCAAGGGGTATCTTACAAGTGTATGTGAATATTTGAAGTGAGGGTGCAAAGAAGATGGAGCCAGACTTTTTTCAGCGGTTTGCAGTGACAGGACAAGAGACAATGGACACAAACTGATAGGAGGCTCCATCTGAACATCAAGAAACACCTTTTTACTGTGAAGGTGACTGAACACTGGCACAGGTTGCCCAGGGAGGTTGTGGATTCTCCATCCTTGAGAGATATTCAAAAGCCATCTGGACATGGTCCTGGGCAACCAGTCATAGATGGTCTTGCCTGAGCAAGGGAGTTGGACAACATGACTTCCAAAGCTCCCTTACAACCTCATCCATTCTGTCATTCTCTGATATGATGGATGTTTAGGATAGGCAGTGAAAGGAAAAGAAGTAATGTGGAAGCTGAAAGACAGTAGAACATTGCTAAAGCTTTGCTGCATCACACTCCAGTTTCCTAAAATCCAGCACGTCACATGCTTAATGGTTGTTTAAAACAGTGTAAACACCAGTAAATCATAAGTAAGCTCCTCTTTTTTTGGGGGTGGTGTGTTTTAACGTTAGACTTCCCCTTCTATTTTCCTCACTTCTCATTTGCATTTCCATTTTAATAAAGCATGTGAAATTTTTTCCAAAACTTCCCATAGTATTAAAACTAGATAATGGTCGGACTAGAATTACAAAGTTATGGAAGAAAAAAACAAACTCAAAATAAAACTGCTTTTCTGAATATCGAGTGAAATGTTAGAAACATTTGAAGTTTGCTATCTTCTGCTGAGCATCCCAAGGCCACGTGCTAACACCATGATTTTACAGACTTTGCTGCATCCCTAGAACTATCTGAAGGCAAGTCTTCTGGGCAAATAAGATACACTAAATTGTGGGCTAAACAGACATGAGTGAATTAAACAAATGCAGAGTACGTGACAGCGTACCAGCTCACCTTTAGACATCAAACAATTGCCCAAATTGTTTATTCCTAAAACCAGCTCTACCTTCATGCCTCACACCAACTGTAGAAAGAATTGGGAATATGTCTTTTATCTTCATCAGTCACCATTACCTAAATCATATAAATAAGATATTATACACTGTTTTAAAATTATTGAGACTTATTCTTATCTCATACCTGTCAGCTATTAAAGAAGAAAGTTAACTCTATCCTGGCTGAAACCAGGACAATATCATTATTGGATTCAGTGCTGAACTCAACACTTTGCAAAGATTGACCAGTAAAGTTTGACCTGGATTGCAAATATACTTTTTTTTTTTTTTTTCTTGTAGGGCCGGTTAGCTTTTCTTCTATCATCTCTGACAACTGATCATTTTTTTTTCCATAAATGTGAAAGCCTTTTGTAGCTCTTGAGACAGTTTTACTGTCTCAGTGGACCCTGCCGTTGCAGTCTTTCCTCAGAGTTTTCCAAACTTTCTCTTTTTTTTTTTTTTTCTTTTTTTGGCTACTGAATATTCTGCAATTTTACTGTCTTTTTAGCAGTTTAAAATGTGATGTGCAAAATGAAAACTATTTCACTGATACATTTATTTATACATGCATAAACATATAAACATTAAATAATAATCACTTAATCTATGATTTAGACTTAAACCAACATTAAATTTCAGTAAGAAACAACTTTAAATGAGTCAGTATTATTAGCTCCATTGAATTCCACATAGTGCTAGAAATGATAGAAATTTCAGATTTGTTCTTTAGATACAGATACTAATATAAACTCACCTGTTGTATGTGTGTTTCTACTGGTGATGATTTGAGAGTGTGAACAGATTTAACATATGGCTATGCTTAAAATCATCAGTCTTCTGCTTCATATTTCCTGTGGATCATTTCTCTGCTGTTAAAATTTTTTAGTGCTTCTGACATCTAATGACTACATTGCTTGAGTGGATGGAAAGTGATATAACATCAAAATGTATATCCATAGACAAAACTTTGCAATTCTAGCAGGAGTATTTCCACACAAATAAAATTCTAGTAAATATACCTACAGTATTTATACATTAAAAAATTCTGCTGAAGATAAACAGTTCACATGGGTATCTATAGATTGGATAAATGGCATCATCTTTGTATAAAATTAATTTTTAAATAAGATATTCAATTCAGCTGTTCTATGACTGTCCTACTGCTGTTGTGAGTGAGCATCAAGTGGCTCAGCATCTCCATGTCATGATCCTGTGCTAAGGCAAAATGGCTAGTCTAGAAAGAGGCTGTGATTTTAGTTTTCTGGTCAAATTCACAATTAATAACTTCTGTTTACAATTTGAGAATCACGTAAAACACAGGATTATTTCAAATAACACTATATAAAATGGTAGTGATGATGGGGAAAAAAGCTACACTTGAAGGGATTGCTAATCACTGAAATAATGCTATGGAGCATAGCAAAGGATATCTGCACACACATCGATAACATAGTTAAAAGTCTTCTGTCTTTTACTGTTTTGCTTAACATGACACATCACATATGTAAGTTAATTGAAAACTCATTATACTTTTTTTTTGTGTATTGTCAAATATTTGCCTCTGTGGATAATAACAATAGCATCTCTCCAGGTGATCTGATAGCTGTCTTCATTAAGATAGCACTAACTGGTAATCAAAGCTTTAGCTTCATGAAGATTTCTGACCTCATTCTTCAAGAGAAACTTTTGATTAGCTTCCAAGATTCCTTGGACTTTCCCTGGGAATTATGTCAGAGTTTTTATTGTAATCATGAATAACGTATCTAATATCTTCCACAACAAATAACCAATAGCGGTTTTACATAGGAATACAGGTATCTAAATGGATTGATGAGGTCTTGTATTGATCCCAAAAGATTTTGTTTCTTCAGCAAAATTGTCTTACTGATTTTATGCACTACGCTGTGCATGACCAGTAATTACCTGCAGTCACTAATTTTAGCACTTTGAGTTAGAAAATGTGTTTTTTTAAAAAAAAATATATTTCTACACTGCATTATGCTATGGAACTGTATTATGCTGTATTTTACCAAGGCCATGAGATACTATTGTGAAACTGATGTATGCATAAGGACTCAGAAATGTCCTCTCAGGTGGTGGCAGATAATACTATGACCTGAGAGAAGCATGTACAGAATTATATGAAAGATAGGGTCATAACTTTATTTATTTACACCTGAAGGTAGCATATACCCAGGCAGAAACTCAGTTAAGATAAAGCAAAGCAACAGAGCTCTGGAAAAATACTCTGAAATGAAAATTCTATATCATAGAGGTTTTTTTCTTTCTGTCAGCTACTGATCTTGGTTTACTGAAGTGCTATTTTAATTAAATTGAGTAAGCAGTCATCTCAAAGAAATTGAGAATGAGTCATCTCACTAAATGAGACAATTGTACCTGAGCTATTCAGTATAGGCTTCTTCTTTAATCAGTGATAAGGTAAAAACTGAAATAAAACCAAAAAATATACCAAAATGCCCAAATTTTCCAAAACAACCTGCCTTTATTTTGGTCTATTTTACTCATTTATATTAATGAGGTATTCCCTTTTTTTCTCTCTGTTATATCCATTGCAGAAACAGGGTGCAGTCAGAACAAAAGCAACACTAAGATATACCTCAAGGCTGAACTCAGGAATAGTTTTAATCTGATAAATACAGTCAATCCCAAATATTCTTTTTAGCATACAGTGTGATCAATTAAAATTTTCAGTAACTTTCAATAATTTTAGGGAGAAAGTATCTTACAAACATTTTGCTTTTAACTTGCATGAATATTTGTGCCATCATATTTCATGTAAGTAGATATGTGTATATTTTTAATATATACACACATAAATTTAGTTTCTAAGGAAGAAATAATAAAATATATTACAAGTCAATACAGCTGCTCATATTTCCAAATACTCTGAATTACACATTTAATAGTATGTATTAATTTTTACAGGGCAAGAATATTCTAGCAGACATTTATTTTTATGTTACTGTTAATATTCTACTTTGCAAGTATGAAGTAACATATATTTGCATCATATAAATATAATAAAAACAGTTTCCTAAACTTAAAATATTAATAAATACTTAAAATACATATTTCAATGTAATTACAATATAATAATTGGATTAAAATGCAAGATACATTTTTTTGTCTGCCACCTCACAGCCACAGGTAGAATATGTTTCACTTTTCCTACATTTTGTTAATTGTTCATTTGCTATCCCTCAAAGTTAAATTAACGTCAGTTTATGCAAAATGCAAATGTATTTTAGAAAATGTGATCTTCATCTCAATATCTTGATATTTGCCACAGTCAGTATCAGTTTTAAAAGTATAAATTTTGAACAGAAATTATGTCGTAACTTCTGCAGTAAGTTAACTTCTGCAGAGCTTCAGTATATATCATCTCTTAGACATGTTACCAAATAGGAAACTATATGTCCTAAGAAAAAATCAAACCTGTTAACTACCCATAAGCAACACACTACAAAGCCTTTACATTAGAGAACATAATTCAATTTTTGTGGAATTATATTTAAAGTAGTTTCTATTTGCATATGTTAAATCCTTGCCCAATCTACTGTAATTGTCAAATAAGATGAGAAGACCCACAATAATGAGTAGTCTTAATTAACTAGTAAAGAGGCACGCCTCACTTCACTTTCCTTACACCATTATCGATGTCACTATCAGCTCTCTACACATTGGGACTATTATTGCAGCTGTCATAGAATTAAATGAAATCTATCCAGCAACATCTGCCTCCTCAGAAGAAAATATGAATAATTTTACCAGCTTTCCCCATCTCTGCCTGCTGTATTCTAATTATGATGTAATGGAGGACATCAGCATGCTGTGGACTTGGTGATTAACCCAGGGCAGCTGAGAAATAGGCCTAGTGAGATGAGCAAGGCACATAGATCAGCTCAATCAATTATCTTTTTTCTCAAGGCTCTCAAATACAGCTGTGACCTTCTGATGGGAAACAGTAAGTTACACTTGAACTCATTTAGGAGGTCAGATATTTCATAATATATTACTGGAATTAATCCTTGTTTTTCAGTTCAGTTCTATTAAAAAGGAGTATTCTATATGTATATACAAGAGTGTGTATATATACACACACAGAGACATATGCACATTTTGCAAGCCTTTGTTTTTCTAATACAGGTTTAAGTCCTGACTTAGTTTGTTCACTTTTTAATTTAATCAATTATCATATACAGCCTTTCCTCTCTTGTTTTGTTTCTACTCTGATTAAGCACCTGCCTGCAGGCATTGAAGTAAGATGGAAAATATGTCAGTATAGTGACAACTTTCAAGCATTATTTTCAGTCTGAACACATAAGTTGGGCACATCAACAAAATCTTAGTTTTAAAGTATACTTACTTGTACCATCTTGTGTTCTGGTGACTGTGGAGTTCATGTAACTCAGATTGCAGACACATCCAGTTCCTTGCCCAAAATGTTAATTCAAGCAGTTATTACTATAGACCAATTGGACTAGTAATCCTAGATTTATTCTGGTAGCCTACACTAAATGAAAGCAATGCAGTGAGTCGGACTCTCATCCACATTGTCCTCTTTGGCATCATTTGCAGACACTTTGTGCTATCAAAAACAGTTGTAACAAGATGGGGAATCTACATACTAACATAGTTTCCTATACTGCTTATTTTAAAGACAAAGAACCATTGATCACAATAAAGACAAAGAAAAAAGAAGGAGACTGAATCAAAGACATTTAAATTAATCATTTTAAAGGAAGGTGGATTATTTTCACAAGGGAAGTAAAAAAAAGGTGATCTTCAGTGATTCATTGGTGGGAAAAAAATACTCAAATGTTCCTGTTATAAGCAGGGGTCTTTCCAAGATACAATTGAACCTTTAACTCTAATTATTAGAGGGGAATAAATGTCATAGGATTTAGCAATTTTCTAGTGCCAGATGCTGCCACAACCAGTTTTGTCCATTTAAATATTAAATTACAACTTCAAGTCTTTGTAAATGCAATGATTGAATTTGCTTTTATTTATTTATTTATTTAAATAGATGATTTAAAAGAGGTTTTTTGTCACTCATACAGAAAGGTACCCTTTACTGGAACCAATTTTTTTTCCACGGTGTTTAGTGGGCACAATAAATATGTTCAGCATTAAAGCAACACTTTTTTATTTGCTCCCGTTTGTCATGAAGTATATACTGCTATGTCTGTTACATACAGCCTAGATTCAGAATTCAGAGTTAAAAAATATAATTCGGTAAACCCACCAAGTACTGTTATAGAGTTACCCAACAACAACATGCTAAGGACAAGTACATATTCTTAAATTCTGTCTTCCTCAAGAATGTAGAGGATACTTAAGTTCAGGCTGCATTTCCATCCCAGCCTTTTTCCCTGTGTGCTTCCTTAGCTACGAGTACAAGTGAAAAACTAAGAAAAATAGACTCAGACTTAAAAATTGATCACTATTATTCACAAAGGATTTTAACAATAAGAGCCCTTTCAAATCTCAATGGATTTGGTGAAAAATTCATTTTCACTTTCAAGTAATCAAGCTACCTCAGAAATCTAGGCAGACCATAGATAACGTCCTTTTACCCTGCCACCTCTTGACTACAATGAAGTTTGATAATTCTAAAGGTCTGAGAGAGAGCAGTTATTTAATAACTCAGATAAATTACTATTGTGTTACAATACTGGCTACAAATATCCATTTGCATCTAATTCACTTAGGCTGAAGTCAGAATAAGAGTAACCTAAGAAAAGCTATTGGATCTATTGTTATAGACAAAGAATAAGACCTGAATTTTTCCCTGCTGACACTACTTAAAACATTGGGAAATGGAATTTCTGAAGGCATATATAAAGTTTTATTATACAGATCCACAGGTGGATCCACACGTGGTTTTTTTTTTTAGTGTTGGTTTGTTTTTTTTTTTTTCCCCTTGAAAACAAGTTAGTATCTGAAATCAGGAATATTAATCTCCTTTGGACTCCATTTTATGACATTTTCACCAAATTGAGTCACAAATCTGAAGTACAGTTATGTTTCACCTGAGAAACTTTGCTAATGTATTCCTATTTTCTTACTTATTAAAAGAGGATACCAACACACCTTATTGTTCTTATTGCTAAGTCAACATTTGTTGAATAAAAAGGACCTAATAACTGTCTGAAAGAATGAATGCAGATGTATGTGTGAAATTCTTTTCTAGAAAATTTTAGCTTCTGGAACATTCCACTTATGATAATATAAGTCTGGAGTGGGAGGGTAACACTCCTTTAATGGATTGACTCAGAAGATAGTTTGAAAATTAAATCTAAAAGTAATTAATAGGCAAAAATATAATTTGACTATACCCAGAAATTGCATCTGAAAAAAATCTGATTTGTTAATATAGGAATTATGAGCATACACTCCAAATAGCACTATATTTTAATTTCAAATTTTCAAAGAGGAGTTGAATTTTTTGTGGCTTACATGTTCTGCTCTGTTAATTTAATTAATATAATAGAGGATGAATCAACTAATAATAATCTGGTGTTTCAGTTAAAGTGAAAAACATGGCATGAGTTTTGCCACAAAGAGACCCTCTGGGAAAAGAAAAACTTTTTTTTTTTTTTTTTTCTCAGTTCTTCCTAGCTATGCAAGGAAAATATAGTCTCACAAAAATCAATATGAAATCTTAGGTGGGAAAGGCACAGCTCTTGTATTTATATCTGATCAAGAATATAGTTTTCTGTCTTGTGATCACAAGTTTTTTCTGTCTCATTTCTTAGTGAAAAGCTCTGCTGTTTACTTCCCACATATACCAAGTGTTATGTCCCCCTAGGCTATAATATTAAACATCCTGACACACACTTGTTTCAGTTCCCTTGATGGTGCTTTAACTGAAATGGGTTTATTTGGTTTCCTCCAAGCTTCAGTAACAATGTCTTTGAGCTTTTTTCACATGTGGTATAATTAACATCTAAATTTTTTTTTACAGAACAAGTAGGAGGCCAAAAGTGGATGTTTTTTATCAAAAATAATAAAACATTGATTAAGATTTAATGAAACAGTAACACCAGGGTCAATACATCCCTTATTAAATGAACTTTGCTATTTATTCTGCTGAAAAAACTGCTATTTTAATAAAGCAGTGATCTTTTCAGGAATGACACAAATCCTTTAAAAAACTAACACAGTGTATTTGTTTTATTTTATATATATATATTCTGTAGCTTATCACCTTATTCAATAAAATAAATGTGAGTTGAATCCACCAAGAACAAAAGTTTGGGGCCGGGGGGGAGGGGCGGCGCGGGGAGGGGGGGAAGAAGCTTTTAGTTGAAAGGTACAGAAAAATATGTAATGGAAAGTTGTAGTTCTATTAACGTAAGAAAAGGATGATACATCTCTCCTATTCCGCCAACTGCTTCTTATAACATACAACATCATAAGAGACAAAAGGAGAAGATATATCCCACAAGGAGTGATGTGAGGCTGATGTTACTTAGCCAGCCTAGGTGGTATTTTCTAACTCTGGTCATCAGTGTCCCTGGCTGCCAAGAGAGATCACCTGGAGTCAGGCGAATTGTCCATATTTGCATAATATTGCAGCTATCATCCAGCACTCATAGAGGTTGGTTAAAACTATTTTGCCAACTGAAGCTGGTCCTTTGGCTGAGATCTGGACACATATTCCTACTGCAGTCTTCTCCCATTCTCAGTGTCTATTTCCTCAGCCTCCCATAAATTCAGTTACACAGTATCTTTGCAGCAGCTTTACAGTCCTCAGGAGTAAGTTACAGAAAAGATGTATATTATCAATAAATATGTAAAACTCTTCATAGTTTCCAGAGATCTCAATGTTGGAATCTTTCTGGGTTAAGTTTGATACAAACAGTGGTAAATAATTTCTCATTAAGTTTAAACAGTTGACCGCTTTTGTATTATAACAGGTTTATCTAAGACCAGATTTGCAAATTATGGAGTTGCAAACATTTCCACTGCTTCTACAGCAGCAACCATAACAGATGGTTCCTACTTATTTGAAGTTTATGCACTGCATGTTATGTCCCTTTAAAAAGGTACTGACTGCAGGAGAAAGTCAGGTTTCTTTTTAATCTGTGTGATCTGCTGCAGTAGTAGTAGTAGCATTTTCTGGAAGGAGGCAGTGGTTGAGAAAAATAGTATGCTGAAAGAGAGATAATGCTGGAGGACAGGGTAGTGGAAACCAGAAAAGAGAAAGGAAGAAAGGAATTTTAGCATGTATTGAAAGTGATGGACTTCTAAGAAAAGCAGAAACACAGACAGATCTCCAGTGTAACTTGAAGACTTAGATTTGTTATAAGCTCTTTTATGTCTGTTCTGTTCTTATGCTGAATTCTCTCTGTTATCTTGGTTTGTGTTTTAAATAAAGAAATAGCTGTAGATTTGGTTGGTTGGTTGGTTGGTTGATGGGGTGATTTTTTGTGTGTATGTGAGGTAAAGTCTATAAGGAAAAGGCACAGGAAGGTCCACTTAACAATCTGGACAACTCAGAGTTAATCTAATAATGAAACTATTATCATTTACTCCCTCATAATTCATTGGTATACATGATACTTCCAGACTACAGAAATTTTTGAGGCAGTTGTAACCTTGCAAAAAAGATGCTGAACAAATATGCAAGAAGAAATGAACATATGAGGAAAAGATGTGTTGTCATACCATTTCCAGCAGTAAGCAGTCAGGTGTTGGTAAAACTCAGCTGTTAACGTATAGCTGTAAAAATCTTTGGAACAGATGAGTTAGAATAGTCCTCATTCAGCTGTCACTATTTGCTAAAACACTCCTTCTCTACATCCGATCTACTTCAGTACAGGAATGTACTGCACTATTTACAAACCAAGATCTTTGGTGATTTCCTCAACTCACTTTAGGGAGTTGAGTCCTCTAAAATATAGCTGCAAGTAACTGGTGTTATTATTCTGCTGTGTGCATAGATATGCACTTGGGCATTATCATTCCAGGTTACCATCCCAGAGCACTCTTGTAGATAGACATCACTTCCTCACAATTCTATCTTTTTGTTCCATTAAAAGAGGCCTGCTATGTTATATATCTATATCTATATCTATATATACATATATACATATATATATATCTTGGTGCCTGTGCCTTGGCCTGCTGAAATAGAAGGATAAACAATAAAGGTTTTCACTGGGCATTACAGCAAAACAGCAGTCTTTCAAAAAGGAGTCTTAACTCCAGTGTTAGTCCCATTATTTTAGGGTTTTAATAACTTACTTTGTCTAATTTTCCAGAGAAATAAATGTTACTTCTCAAAAAGAAAAAAAAAACAACCTGATTTCCCCCATGCTTTTTTCTAAGTCATCTACACATTCACTGCTTATTTTCCTCATATTCTGCTGCTTCTGTCACTCATTTATCACTTCTCTGCTACCTCTTTAAAAATCATTGTCTGCTGCTCTTGGTTTACATCTTTAATACAGATTTGTGGGTTTTTAATGCAACTGCTTTCTTCAAGGATATGAATATTCATATACAGCTCTTAAATCTCAAGGAGATAAATGCAGCTTAGTAAAAATCAAATTTTGACCTTGCTCTAACCTCATCTATATGTTGGAGATATCTCTGAATAATTTAACCTGACATCCCTGGATTAGTTGGGGAATTCTGTTATGATATAAAAGCTCCAGCTGAGATCACTATGTGATGCTATCATACAATTTGTGGTCTGCTTCTGATTTGTGTATGTTTTATTACTAAGAAACGCTATTGTTTAGTACTGAAAAATCAGGACTGAAAAAGGATAAACTGGACTAGTGTTTGGTCAACTAGTAATGCAGTTGCTACAAATGTCACAGACAAAATGTTTGATTTGTATTTCACTGTTAAGAACATTTGGAACTAATAATTGTAATATCTAATTATCTTACTTGAGTATTGAGTTATTGAGTGTTGTAAAATCATCACAGAACTAAAACACGACCAAGCTGCATGGGAAGATGTGTAACAGAAGATAGCAACTGCTTGCAGTTTAAGTCCTTAAGCTTCCCAATATATAATGAATGTGTTCTTAGTAAAAATTAGTACCTGAAGTACCTGTAGTTGGTTCTTTAAACAGAAGTAAAACACTGTAATTGAGCATGGAAGGCCACAGCAAGATTATAGACCAATGTAAAACGAAGATAACAGTGATAAAATGAATCAGATATTACGATAATTTAAGAAGGATGTGAAGGTCCTTGGATGTGTCCAGAGGAGGGAAACAAAGCCGATGAAAGGTCTGGAAGGCATGTCCTGTGAGGAGCGGCTAAGGACTTTTGGCTTGTGTGGTTTGGAGAACAGGAGGCTGAGGGGCAACCTCATTGCTCTCTACAGCTTCCTGAGGAGGCGAAGTATGGAGGGAGGTGTTGACCTCTTCTCCCTGGGATCCAGTGATAGGATGAGTGGGAATGGTTCCAAGCTGCACCAAGGGAAGTTTAAACTGGACATTAGGAAACATTCCTTTACCAAGAGGGTAGTCAAACTGTGGAACAGGCTTCCTGGAGAGGTGGTCGATGCCCCAAGCCTGTCAGTGCTTAACAGGCATTTAAAAATGCTCTTAACAAGGTACTGGTCAGCCCTGAATAGGTCAGGTGGTTGCACTGGATGTTCATTCTAGGTCCCTTCCAACAGAAACTTTATATTCCGATCTATTACTCTGGTCTGTTCTGTTGTTCTGTTCTATGAAAAAGCTTGTGCCATAGTTCTGGTTTGCTGGTTTGTTGGGGTTTTTTTGAGTTTCTTTTTGTGTTCAGTATGTTTGGGGTTTTTTGTTTGGTTTGGTCTTGGGTTTTTGGGGGCTTGGTGTTTCTTGGTTTTGGGGTTGGTTTTTGGTTTTTTTTTTTCGTTTTTTTTTTTTTAGAGAGGGGAGACCGCTTGGGGACCCGCCAGGGGCTGCTCGGGGGACGCATCGGGGTGCTTGGGGACCCGTTGGGGGGCTTGCGGACACGTTGGGGGGCTTGGGGACACGTCAGGGGGCTTGAGGACATGTCGGGGTAAGAGGGTAATGCAGGATGCAGGTTTTAGAACCTGTTAAATAAAACTTAGAATCATAGAATCGTTCAGGTTGGAAAAGACCTTTAAGATCACTAATTCCAACCGTTAACCCAAGACTGCCAAGACTATCACTAAACCATGTCCCTAAGTGCCACATCTACATACTTTTTAACACCTGCAGGGATGGTTACTCCATCACCTACCTGGGAAGCCTGTTCCAGTGCTTGACTACCCTTTCACTGAGGAAATTTTTCTTCATATCCAATCTAAACCTCCCCTAATGTAACTTGAGGCAGTTTCCTGTTGTCCTGTCACTAGTTATCTGGGAGAAGAGACCTACCCCCACCTGCCTACAACCTCCTTTCAGGTCGTTGTAAAGAGCAATAAGCCCTCCCCTGAGTTTCATCATCTCCAGACTAAACAACCCCAGTTCCATCAGCTGCTCCTCATAAGACCTGTTCAAAACTTGTTCTCTGGACCCTTCACCAGCTTCATTGCCCTTCACTGGACAATGCTCCAGTACCTATACATCCCTTTCGAAGTGAGGTGCCCAAAACTGAACACAGTACTCAAGGTGCAGCCTTAACAGTGCTGGCCACACTGTTTCAGATACAAGCCAGGAGATGCTGTTGGCCTTCTTGGCCACCTGGGCACACTGCTGGCTCATGTTCAGCTGGCCATCAACCAACACCCCTGACACCTTTTCTGCCAGGCAGATTTCCAGCCACTCTTCCCCAAGCCTGTAGCGTTGCATGAGGTTGTTGTGACCCAAGTGCAGCACGCAGCACTTCTTGTTGAACCTCATAAAATTGGCCCTGGCCCATCAGTCCTTGTTAAGGAAAAAGGGGAATGAATTTTAAATAGTCATAATTAGTGAACTTTAGTTCACAAATAGCAAGAAATGGGGCTGTGAAAGTTTATGAAAAAATACATGACACATGAAATATCTTTTGTGTTTTGGGAGTTGTGGTTTAATACTAGCCAGCAACTAAGCATCACACAGCTGCTTTCTTACTTCCACCCGGAGTGGTGGTGAGCAGTGGGGTGAGAATGGAGGAGATAATCAGAAAAGTAAAAGTGAGAAAACTCATGGGTTGAGTTTAAGTTTAATAGGTAAAGCAAAAGCTGTGCATGTAAGCGAAGCAAAATAAGGAATTAATTCACCACTTTCCATCAGCTGGCAGGTGTTCAGTCATCTCCAGGAAAGCAGGGCTCCATCACATGTAATGGCTACCTGGGAAGACAAATGCCATCACTCCAAATGTCGTCCCCCCCCTCCTTCTTCCCTTAGCTGAGCATGATATCATATGGTATGGAATATCCCTTTGGTCATCTGGGGGCAACTGTCATGGCTGTGTCTCATCCTAACTTATTGTGCACCCCTGGCCTGCTCACTGGTGGGGTGGGGTGAGGAGTAGAAAAGTCCTTGACTTAGTGTAACTTAGTGTGTGCTTAGCAACAAATAAAACATCAGTGTGTTGTCAGCATTATTCTCATCCTAGATCCAAACCACAGCACTATACCAGCTACTAATAAGAAAATTAAATCCCAGGTGAAACCAGGACATGGAAAAAAATTATAAGCAGAGCTGTCTTCAGTGTTATATTCTGAAAAGTGGATATTCAGAAGAATGTTTATATACATTACAAAGGACCATGCTGAAATAATATAGACTCAAATGGGAAAGAAAATTTCACTGTAAGAAAATAATTACATCTTGGAAATGTTAAGAAATGGGAAAAAAGCAAAATTTGAATGATTTTTTTTTTCTTTTGAGGCATATTTTCTTTTTCCTTTCATTCTTCCAAGATAATCTGGATGTGGAAGTAATTTGTTTTGCTTTGTAAAGGTATAAGGATATCTGATCTCTTAAACAAACTAGATTTTAAATCAAGGCAGATTTTCAGTAAAATATCTTCATCATTTTTTTTATGTCCAATTTGTGTTAGGTGAATTTTTATTCTGAGAGAAAGTTGCTCCAATAAATTAAGACAGATGGAGACAATAAACCTAACATGCATTCATAGAAGAAAAAGTATGTTGTTTTCATTCATGATATTTTGTATTGTAAAAAGTTTTATTCAATTCCCTTATCTGAAGCCTATGTCAGTAATTACAATATCTTCAATATGACATAACAGTTTTAGGACATTTTAGAATTAACTTTTTGATTATATTTACGGACTTTAAGATGTTCTCTAAACTTGATTCTCCTAAATAGAGTCTTCATATAAATTCACAGTTTCCAGTTCAAGACATTGAAAAGCTTGAGCTGAAATAGAATATATGTTTAAACATCAATGGGAAAAAATAGTTATATTATAAGCAATAATTAAATTTACAGGGAAGAGAAATATTCAGTTTCTTAATTTTCTTCTTAGTTTGTTTTTTAGGCTACTAATATTTCTAAGCTTTTCAACAAAAGCTTTTACAACCAAAACTAAAAGTTGACATTTCATTTACATTTCTTAGCAACAAGCTGCAGTTCTATTTGTTTTTAAAACAGGTGAAAACAATTCTTAAGTATAAAATTTTTCCTGACATATTGATTACACCAACCCAAAAGCTAGGTCCAGTCCCCAAAATAAATAGGCTAATATTAAGTCACTTACAATTCCGCACAATTTTAACTGTAATCAGGTTTGGTTTACCACCTGAAACAATCAATAAATGCAAAGAATTTTATAAAGTATTTCTTGAAAATAGACTGAAAAATAGATTATTACATTTCTGAATTTTTGGGGGGATATGTTTGTACATAGCAAGTTTGAGACATCTGGAGAATGTTTCTATTTATTTGTCAACAAAATCACTAAGTTTAGGGCTACATGTACCATTTTTCAGGCTGAATTTTACTTTCTAGAGGGAATTTTCTTCATGTTAATTTTCATTCAGACACCATTTCCAAAATAATGTTGGAAAGACTGAAAATATATTTTAGTACCAAATGAAAAGGAAACAATTTTTTAAAGTCAGCTGCAAACTGCTCAGTAACAGAATTTCTGGTTTACATTACAGTCCTTGCCGACCTGAAGTTCAGTATTCTGAAACATGCCAGGTCCCTAGTAATTAAGGCAACTCACAGTAAACCAAAACTTAACACAGGTAAGTGCTTGCCACTGGAAATCAGCTGACAGCAAGTCAGAATTTTTTTCTGTGCAAAGTGACTAAGTTCAGCCAACAGCTGCTTGGCTCTACTAAATACAAAGAACTACAAAGAAAAAGATGGCAAAAAAAGGGGAGGGGGAAGCCTTGTGAAGGAAACCTTGATGTGGGTTAAATTAGTAATTACCAATATGTGTATTTGGAGAAAGGCTTGTTTAAGGATTTTGCTTGACTGATGTTCTTAACTAAATCTCTAATCTGTGCTCTCTCTTTTTAATTATTTTTTATGTAGGTATGTAAGCATGCTTTATGTTGGTTAAATGATACAATGATATTACAGTTTGATGCATTCCAACCAAACATTAAAGTGCGTCATGCTTCATAAACACAAGACTGTATTGTAAATGATAGAGGCAAGTAACTGCAGTGGAATCTACTAGACTTGTATAATTAATTGCTATATCAATCATCAGAAATCAGAGTTACTTTATTAATTTGTCTCAAAGTGAGACAAGGTTTTCAACTATGCCACCTTCCACAGTTCCTACAAACTGGTAGCTGAATACTGAGTTTATTTATAAGTCTGGAAAGCCAGGACCCTGGAGTGCATTGTGTGGTGCAGGTAAATTTTAAAGCAGACTTTGAGAATTACAACTCTACTGAAAGTCTTTGTATTTTTCGTTTATTTATGTACTTGATCTTTTAACAACATTTTTTTAAATTGTATCTCTATGGCTTTACAATACTTTGAACTAGTAAGTGTAATACATACACATAATAGTAGTTTCTGTATTTGTGTAAATGCACTGATTTCTTTCATAATTATACATTACCTTGAACTGTGTAACACCTCTGTCTACTTGATCCTTCACTGATTCATGCAAGAATCTGTAAAGTGCAGAATCTGTTCTGAAATAGTGAGCTAATCTGTAGCCCTGGAGATCTGGTTTATTTGTTTCACTGTCTTATGGGGAGGACATAGCATGATTCAAAAATCTTGCTGTTAATAAAATATGAAATGGCATTTTGACTTAATATATTAATATATATTCTTACTTTACTTGAATTATTTCAATGGATAATGGGGTTTTGCTTATTTTTCATACAACATCATTCACATCTTCTAACTCAATTTACTTTCTCTGCTTTGAATTTCCATGTGATGGAGCTTTTAATGCTCTTCAGTAGACTTGACTATTTTTCCAACCTCCTTGAATAAGACATTTTTAAAACATGTTCCCAGATGCACATAGGTGAAGTTGATGAATGGTAGTACTCCATTCCACGATACAAAAATAGAGGCACCACAAAAAGTTCAGTAATTGCCAATCTTTCCTAGCAGTGGAATGCCACATACAATCATCTCATTCTGAAACTATTTTTCTCCATAGAAAATGCAACATGCTTTCTGGACTATAAAAAAATCAATAAAATAAACTTAATAAAATGTTGGTTTCCCTATGCAAAGCACTCTGCTTTATTTCCATGCCAATGACTGAGCATTGTTAAATGAAACTGTAAACAAAGTGTGTCAGGGGAAGTTCTCAGGGACATTGCTGCTCATTTACAGCCAAGCTCAAACAGCAAGTATTCAGCACCTTTCTCATTCCAATGAGAATTAACTCTAAAGCACATTTTTTCATGGTACTACGTTGCTGAAATATTTGTGACATAAAACTTCTACCAGCTAACCTGCCTGAGTCTTTTCAGTCACACAAATAACAGGCACGAGGCAATACTTATCGTTAAATGAAATTGCAAGTCTGTTATTGAACTGGCTTTCCAAAGATTCCTCTTTTAAGTTGTCCAGCATAAAGAGCAAACTAACCAAAGCAAATAACTTCTCTTATCAATCAGTTAATGATGACATATGAAGTGTATCTTAATTGAAAAACTCTAGATTGACAAAACATTATTAAAATTAAGCTATCTGTGAACATTGCATATTCAGTAATTTCTAAATTATAGTGTCTTAAAAAAAAGTTTTTATCTAGTATGCTATTGATTTACGGCATGTGAAACTCATAAGCAAGTTTCTTTACAAAAGCCTTTGACACCATTTCCCACAACATTGTCCTGTAGAAACTGGTTGTTCATGGCTTCTATGGGTGTACTCTGCTCTGGTTAAAAAAACTGGCAGGATGTCCAAGCCCAAGGAGTGGTGGTGAATGGAGTTAAATCCAGTTGGTGGCCAGTCACAAGTGGTGTTCTCCAGGGCTCAGTACTGGGGCCAGTTCTGTTTAATATCTTTACCAAAGATCTGGATGGGAGAATTGAGTGCATCTTCAGTAAGTTTGCAGATGATGTTAAGGTGGGGCAGGAGTGTTGATCTGCTTGAGGGTACGAAAGCTCTGCAGAGGCATCTGGATAGGCTGGATAGATGGGTCAAGGCCAGTTGTATGAGGTTCAACAAAGTCCTTGTTGGTCCTACACTTGCCTCACAAGAACCCCACACAACACTACAGTCTTGGGGAAGAGTGGCTGGAAAGCTGCCTGGCAGAAAAGGACCTGGGAGTGCTGGTTCACAGCCAGCTGAACATGAGCCAGCAGTGTGCCCAGGTGGCCAAAAAGGTCAACAGCATCCTGGCTTGTATCAGAAATAGTGTGGCCAGCAGACTAGGGAAATGGTTGTCCCCCTGGACTGAGCATTAGTGAGGTCACATCTCAAATACTGTGTTTAGTTTTGGGCCCTTACATCAACACACATATATGTATACATCCATTGCAATTGCACTACTTAGCTATGTCTGTCCAGATGAAATTTATTTCCCATATATCATACTACAGTGTTTTAGTGCTAATTTCTTCTTCCATAACCACTTTTACTAATTCTAAATAACAGTCCTTCACTGGAGGTGTAGATCTGAGCCATAATATCGTAGGTGTCTATTCTTAATTTTCCCAGTTCTTTTTTTTAAAAAACTTAATCACAACAGAATTGCAACTTAACTTTAATATTTTTAACAATTTCTTATATAAGATCACTGCTGTGTATCTTTAAAATCTATATCACACATAAAAGCCAATTCATTAATTAATTATTATCAATTAAAATTTATGTAATTCATTACTTTATCTAAAAATATTGTATAAACAAGGTTACAATTCAATTTTTAATCAGAAACCTTATTTAAAAATCCTTTTAGTTCTAGTGTCTTTACTTTATAATAATACGCAAATGCTCAAGCATCAATTTGTTTCTCAGATTTTGTATGACCCCAGAATGCCTCCTCTGTGAGGGAGTACAAATGCATTGTCAATGCCACATACACTGCAATTTGTCATAGAATTCATCTTACTCCTGTATATTTCAGGGATAATGAAAAGCACAAAAGTTATTAATGAAAAAACATGCACATTGTGTTCTTTAGGTGATATTTCATATCATAAGCATTTCAATAATTTCCAACATTTTTTTTATAAAGGCCCAATACTTCTTTTGCTGTGATCAATGAAAAAGTAACTATTCATTTCAATAAAAGCATAATTAACCTAATATTTGTATGACCAGAAGAGAAAATGTTTCTGTATCAGCAGTTAGGACATTATATTGTCCAATATTTCTAAAGTCAGCAATATTTTTGCAAAACAATTTAGAATTGTCCTGTACTATTCTCAATCTCATATTATACAGCATGTGAGATTGTCATCATCTTCAAATACTGTTCAAATTTGAGAAAAAGATAAAATAAAGCTTCAGGTTTCGTTAAAAAAAAAGTAAAATTAGACATTTATCAAAAACTGAAACTCATTCATAGAACATTGCATAAAATTGACCTGATTCATAAATGACTAAATACTGGAAGTGTGAATACAAACAGTCTGATTTTCATTACTACAAAAATAGTTACTAATTTTACATGTAAGCATTTTGCTTTGTTGAATGCTTTGCCATATGTGTCACAGGTAACCAATTTCTTTATATGTTAATAATTTCAAGAACTATGAAGGCATTATAGGTCCCAGTGATTGACATATTACATTAATGTTGTTTTCTCACTAAAAAATACGAGATAATAGAAACAATATGATTGAAAACATTTTTTTGAAGTCTCACATTATTTTATATTTCATGAAGGAATATGCTTATATATACTTGGAAAAACAGACTTCTACAAATAAAACATGATTCAGGCTTTAAAAGTGTTGGAAGGTAACATCACAATTACTCTGTAATTCTTGGCATTAAATTCTTCAAACCCATGGGGATCATTATGGTTACAATAACTCTAGGATGTGCTTTGTTAAGTAGGAAGCTTAATTAGCTCTGAGCAAGGAAGAACCTGGAGGGATATGGAGATGAAAACATATGAGGGATACTTCTTGAAAATACTTTCTTACAGCTCTCCTTCAGACATAGAAGGAAATGATTCCTTATTCATGCTCTTGTCTCAATAAAATATGTGACTCTAAAGCCACTGTTTCCTTCTTTATACTCTATTTCTGATGATAGTGTAAATGCATAGGGGTTTTTTTTTTGAGGATATTTGTAACTCAGAGATCATATCTCAAGTTGGAAGCCACCCATAAGGATTGAGTCCAACTCCCTGCTCCTTGCAGGACTGTCTTACGCTAAACCATATGACTGAGGTATCATCCAGATGCTCCTTGAACTCTGACAGGCCTAGTGCTGCGACCACTTCCCTATGGAGCCTGTTTCAGTAACTTTAGTTGATTAATAAACCACATATGTCCTGACAGAACAGTTTTAAGTCCAGATAACTTATCTCCTGCTTCCTTAAATGTAAGCTCTCCTTCCAGGAACTGCATTTTTCTTGTTATACTTTTGTCTTTCAAACCTAATAAACAAATGAACAAACCTCTTGGCTATGTCTACAGTTACAATGAAGTCACATCTTAATGTTCCCTTAAGTTATCTCCACATATAAAGCTGTCTAGGTGCTCCATTGTAAAGACTATATTCAAGGATTTTAATTGTTCTTGCATTTTCTTTCTGAACTTTTCTGTTTTCCAGTGTCCGAAAGCACTTTTGAGGAAAAAAGTCTCATTCCTGAATTATGACCTGTATTTTGACTCTCATACATTGAAAGTGTTATTGTATATTTGGTGCTGTGTAATCAGAAACAGTGAGGATGATAAGCCCAAACCAATGAATAGTTTGAGAAAAGTTTTTAACATTTCTTAACAACTTCCAGTAGCCTTAATTCAGAATAAAAGGGGATTCAGGGTGTTGAACATTTTAAAAAATCTAGCTCCTTTCCTGTTAAATATTAAGTGCTTACAGGATATCAATAGTCTTACAGCTACATCAAATGTAAAAGCTACTGTAAGAACTGTTTCTTCATGTACTCTTACAAATCTTTCAGGAATTTAAGAGATTTCCCTGACTTATGCTGCTTTAAGTCTCTGGATAAAGTATCAAATAAAATAGGAAGATACAGTTTATGAAAGATTGAGGAGGGTTATAAAGTTTGATTTACTGTAAATAATTCATGATGCCCCTTTGCAGCACTGTGAAATCCTTTTTCACAGTTCAGTTTTTTGTTAAAAATACGCATGCTATGAATACAGAACAGGATTATTTTACACAGACAGCAATTTTGCTCACTAATTGTACATGTGTACCAGAATTATGTGTATATTAGAGATGTAGCAAACATTCTACTAGAATGTGTTGAAATGAAATAACAACAAAGTTGGGATGAAACTGAAAATAATGTCATATTAAATTCTGTGAAAGCCTGTAACCATTAATCAGTTGCAGAGTTTCTTAGTTCTGTAAAATTCTCAACTATTTTTTTACATTATATGCATTTGCAAGACTTCTAACTTTGTAAACTTGATTTTGGACTATCTAAGATACTACAATCTTTGCATATTTTTTTCCAAAAAAGGACTATAAAAATAAATTTAAATAAAAGTCTAAAGTATGTACTTGGTGTTCTAGACACTGTTTAACTACTGAAATCAGAAAAGTATTGTAAAAATTCAGAAATAATGTCCCGCTTTTGGAGATACCTACCATATTTTTCCACTTTGTGCCACATTTTACAAGTTAACACTTACGGACTCTTATTTGTGACCCACTTGCAGTATTTCCAAAAGAAAAAAAAAGAGAAAAGGTTATCTTTCTTCCCTTCATTTATCCACTAAAATTAGATAAAACCAGGAATTAAAAGTCAAAGCATATGAACAACAATGTTAAAAAACCCCAGCAACATAAAGACACATTAGAATACTAGAAATTGGAAATTCTGGACGAACCACAAAAAAAATGACTGCCAGCTCCACTGCCTTCTGTGGCCTTCATGTCTGATGCTATTTATGCCTCACAGGAGTGTAATGAATGTGCAAGAATCACACAGGGGAACATATGAACCATAAAAATGGAGTAGAGGAGATTAGTGAATGTGAGATAAGATTAAAGCAGTAGGGAAAGAAAAGCACTAGACGTGAAAAAGAGGTTTTAAATCCCTTAGGGGAAGTATATGAAAATGCAGATGTGAAAAATCTACTGCAGCATCAAAATATATACTCTATACATATAAAAATATGTACATATATGCACAATATGTATAGTAACAGTATGGACTGTAGTATCAAAAAAAGAAAATCCGTACTAAAATTCTGTTGTCGGTGCTTGACGTAAGCTCTGTGTGAATCTCATTTTCCCCTTTCCTTAATCTTCTGGAAGCTGATGGAAGTGAAGAGTGATTTTTTGTTCTTAGAACACAGATACTCTTGGGAAATTTCTTAGTAATACAAAATATTGCCATGCTCCAAGCAGAAATTTTCAATATAGTATTTAAAATGCTTATTCAAACAATACTGATGTTCACTAAAGCTGCCAGCTGAACCAGCACTGGAAGAAGTATCTAAAACAGTATTAGTACTGATGGAGAAATATTACCATGCATACACCGTAGACCCTTAATGACATATATGCTTGCCAGAAATTTAGATTTTTCAGACAGAACAGAGCTTCACATATAAAAATCTATCAGGAGTGTAATATAGATTTTCAGTTCTTGTACAAGGATTTGTAGCTGGAAAACAATGAATAGTCTCATTTAGATTCAAAAGTATATATACTTTTTCCACTTAGACATATTTTGCCTCAGTAATGCCTGCATTATTTGAAAGGAAGCACTATATATCACAAGGAATCACACTTCAAATTTGCAAGGAAAAAAATATCTCTAAACAAGGATAAATTTTGAAGCTGAAACAATTTCCAGATGAATTCACACCATCTTTCAAAATTCCATTCAATTCTTGAGATAATCAAAGAAGATATTGCTTTACTTAACTGTTATAAATTAATATAACAGAAGAAAAAACTGTTTACCCAGATTTCCAGTACTGTGAAGTGACTAGGGGTTACTGTATGTGTCCTTCAGCTAGTCTCTATCTGTTGATACTGCATCTTCACAATAAGTAACTGCCAAATCTGTCAAAGAACATATGTCTAACTTGATATTCACTGAACTAATATACAAGACTATCAGACAGGGAAATGAAAATAGTTGAAAGAAATTCACCTGTTTACTTCACAGAGGCTTATAAGATAATATTTGAGTGAACCTAGAGAGGAGTATACTGTGGTTGGTAGATGGGTTTGTGGGTTTTTTTGTTTGTTTGTTTGTTTGTTTTTTTAAAGATAATGTGAATAGAAGCACAGAAAGCATGAGAATGTCTTTCAAATAACATTGAAACAGAAGATTACACAATAATCTTCTATATATATTTCTAAATAATAATGTATCTGAGGTTTCATGAATCAGTAGACTTTTTAAAATTTTTAAATTCGCTTTTCCTGTTCATTATTTTCTGATGTATGGATGTGGTTATTGTGAAGGAAAGCAATGACAAAGTTACTAACACATTATCACATTCATTTATCATTTTTAATGTTAAAGAATTGTCAACTGACACATGAAAGAAAATAGAGAAGAGTTAATACATTTATCTTCTATCTAAATATATCTTCAAGTGCATGAATACACCACATGCATCTACATGTAGATTTACCTCTAGAACCTACATAACTCCTGGTGACGTCTACAAAATCCTCTTCCCTTTTGGTCCTCTTCCTTCCCTCATCAGAACCAAGAAAGCTAAGAACTCTTACATCAGTTGCTAAATCTCAGACTAAGTTAAGGTAATAAAAGACAAAAATACATGGTCAAATTTGAATATGACTATGATCACAAGCAGGTGAAAAATGGTATGCAGCTCAAGTCTTTGCTGCTTTATAATAATTAGAAATGCCATTCAATGCATGAAAAATATTAGAAAGCTGCATTTATATTTAATGTTTGCTAATTTAGGCAGATGTTCTGAATCATCCTCTAGAGGATCATATCATACTGGTATCTAAGTTGGGTGCCTGCTGTTCAGTTATGATTTTTTTTTAAAGTCTCAGATATGTGCCAACAGTAGGAAAGCAGTTGATAGGAATGAAAAATTAGGACACTGACCTGCTAAATTTTTACAGTGCTTCCTTCACTTTAGAAGTCCCTAGACTCAGCTGTGCTGGAGGCAATCTTTCTCAGAGCAGTGGTACACAATCTGGTAAAGGTATTGTGATAAAATCCAGCATACACCTGCAGCACTGAAGCCATAATGTGGAGGCTATCACCACTTGCCATTTGCTCAAGAAAAAGGGAAACCTGACTATCTCAGTCAGAATAAGTCTTTCCACGAGGGAATACCATAGCATCTGCTTTACATAAATACAAACTTGCATGCATAGGTATATATGCTAAGGAAGATGTTTTCTGTTTCCTGACCATGACAGTAACCCTTTCTTTCTGCAAGACCTGCTGTAAACCCACTGTCCCTGAGGCTCAGTGGCCTGAGCACTGACGGTCCAAGGACCACTTTATCTGTAGTTCAGCAGCATAACATTTGATCCAACATCTGAGAAAATTGTAAAGCTCTGGGGGAAAACTGTGAGAAAGAGAGCAGAAGGATAGGAAAGGTCACATTATGGATATGGGTAGGAATGTTGAGAGAGGGACTGTCATTAGCTCAGGGGTTCAGGACAGAGAAGCACCCATGTGGAAAAACACATAATCCTAAAGGAAAAATGAAAGAGAACAGGGGTTCTAGTTGGGGTCTAGCTGGGTGTTTGCTGGGTTTCCAGGCCTGAGTCTTCAGTGTCACCACTCATACCTCTGCAGGAGAGGATGGCACCTCAACAGCAGTGAGGATCATTTCAGAGAGCTGTTGCAGCTTCCCTCCCAGTTGATGCTTGCCTGGCCAATAAATGGTCTTTGGGTACCTTATCAGGGGAGGCAAATACATGAATGTTCAGCCTAACAGTCTATTAAATCCTACCTATCTTTTGTGTGTGATAGACAGCTAATAACTGGTTTATATTCTTAAGCTCTGTATGTTCTGCTAGCAGGATCTCTTTGCACCTGGCTAATTATGCCCTGACAAACTGAGCCAGAAGAGGGGAGGTAACATTTCAATGTAGCAAAAATGTAAGATTTAGGGGACTGAAGAAGAATATGAAAAAGACTGTAGTTTCTGGTGACATGGGGTTTTTTTACCTTTGTTTTAGCCATTCTTCTTTAATGTCAGAAGAAAGGGGGAAAAAAACCTAAAGAAACAAACAGAGAAGATGTTGGAATATAGAGTTGTACATAGTATTCTTTCCAGGGCAGTGGTCTAAGCCAGCACCTTCTTTTCCCTTTCCCCCATTTATTTTAGAGTTCTTTTCTCACTAGAAACGTTTGTACATTCTAAAACCCCAAAATATGGAAGTCTAGCACAGAAGCCCTATATAATGCACAAAAAAGTTTCTGCTGCAAGAACAGAATAATCTGAGCTTTACATATCTGATCATAATTCCATACTCTTCAAGTGCTGTACATTGAAGTACAGGTACAATGGATACCTATTTCTAGACCTCACAGAGAATTCAGGTTTATGTAAGCATTAATCTTTTTCTTTTCTTTTATAAAAAAGAAGGCTGTATGAAGGTCAAATTATTCCCCCCGCAGTATTTCTGACTTGCTTTCAAAGATCATGCATTTTTGGTGCAAAAATGTCACATACAGTACAGTAAAAAAATATTATGAAATTACGCTATTTCAGCTTCAACTAGACAGCTGAATGCAGAGTATTATTCAAAAGTGCCATACAAAATGCATTTGAAATAAAATGCACTTTCTGGAAGGAAAATATGTTTTTATTGTCAAATTCAATCCTTGTCCTTGAAACTTATTAAGTTTTGTTGTTTCTGAGTGTAAAGCTTCAGATACTAGGTACAACTAACCCTCAGTCACTTAGTTTGAAAAGCCTAGTTTTATATTTGTCATCAGAAAGCCAAGCTAAAAATAAAAAATGTAAAAGTTTTGTGAAGTCTCACCAAGCCTGAAAACTGATGAAAACATCCCAGAGCCATCAAAATCATAACATAGCTAATTAAAGAATCATTAAACCTTGACTCCTTCACATAAAATTGGAAATAAAAAGAAATAAAAATTCCAATTTAAGCTTCTGTAAAATCACAATGATTTTTTTTTTTAAATTACAATAATGGTGATTTAAAGTTTATTTTGTTTCTATTTTTATTTGCTAAATTGAAGAATTTTTTTTAAAGATAATAAACTGGCTGTTAATGTAACAAAATTAGATCAGATGTGAGTCGTTACATTTTTATGGTGTCTCTGATTCATAGAAAAACTGATATTTATCTTTCTGTAAAAACATTTCTCTCTCATTCATATTTCATTCTGATTCTTTAATAAGGCAGCATTTAATTTTTCTTATTTTATATAATTTTTAGTAATAAGCAATCAATTACGATTTAGGGATTTTAAGTTTAAATACTCAGGATCAAGTTTGTATTTTTCTTCACCTTCCAAGCAAAATTAGGCAGTTTTGATTAATTTGATTAAACATTCATTAAAAGCCAGGTATACGGGACGAAATAACATCATGCACCAGTACAAGCTGGAGGAAAAAATAACTGGGAAGGAGCTCTGAAGAGAAGTACCAGGGAGTCCTAGAGGAACACAAGCTGACCACATACCAGAAATATGCCCCTGTAGCACAGAGGTCCACCTGCCTACTGGGCTTCATCAGGAGGGGTGTTTCAGAGGTGATCTTTCACTTGTGCTTAGCACTGGTGAGGTCACACCTGGAGAACTGTGCCCAGAGCTGGGCTTCTCAGTCCAAGAGAGGCATGCACGTACCAGAGACGGTCCCAAGTAGGGCTGCAGGGACAATTCAGGCACTGGAGCATCTGACACACAGAAAGAGGCTCAGAGAGCGGGGACTCTCAGCTGGAGAGTCAGCTCCAGGAGTTCATCCCAGGAGAGAGAAGGCTCAGGGGGATCTTATGAATGTGTGTAAAAGCCTGATGGGAGGGAATGAAGAAGATGGAGCCAGACACTTCTCAGTGGTGCCCGCTGACAGGACATGAGGCAGTGGGCACAGATTAAACCACACAAAATTCCACTTAAACACAAGAAAACATTTTCTTTTCTTCCATTTTTACTTTTACTGTGAAGGTGATCAAACACTGGCACAGGCTGCACAGAGAGGCTGTGGAGTCTCCAGCCTTGGACATATGGCAAACCTGACTGGACATGGTTGTGGGAAACCTCCTTTAGCTGACCCTGCTTTGTACAGGAGCAGGTTGGACTAGGCAAATGCCAGAGGTCCCTTCCACCCTCAGTGATTTTGCACTGGTCTGTGATTTTGTCCCATTTGAATGAATGCTGATATTGAGAGAAATCAGATACCAAAAAACCCACAAAACTTGTTACGTAAGGAACAATCAGTCATATAAAGTTGAATACATTTTTTCCTACTGATTTTTTTAAAGTCTGTGATTTTATATAGCTTTTCCTCCCACTTTCATAATCCTTACTATAGACTATTGTGTACTGTGTTTTCCCTTTAAACGCTGTAAGTAATGGTGTTGTTTCTTACTGCATTACAGGAAGAATGAAATGTGTGCTGGTACATACCACACATTTGACTATAAATGCCTACCTTCCTTATATGAATGTGAAAATCTTGACTTGCAAGATCAAAGTATCCTTGTAAAATGTCACTGGATAATTTTCTAGAATATCAATGCATCCATGGTATATTCTTCTATCAGTCCATTCGTCTAATCATTAAAGAAAGAGATGCTGAATTCTCATTTTGCCTAGAAGAAAAGAAGACAATTCTCCACCCAGAAGAAATACGGTATCCATCAATCTTGTAGAAATTTTCACAGACCCATTAAATATAACATATGGAAGACAAACTCTCAAAGCACGTGTTCTCAGATTGTGAGTCTTGCCGTGGTTATAGTTTGGATTTTGAAGACTAAGCAAGTGAAAAAATGATTCTTCAAATAAGCTTGTTCTTCAATCAGTTTTTCAGTATTCAAGGCCCTGCAGCTCATTTGCACTGCAAATTCATATTTACATATGCACAGTATATATGATTCACTGAATGTTTAGGTATAAACTACAGCATAGGCATATCACTATATCAATGTGAGAGCTGATATCTCCCTCTGAACTGCAATTCAGAACTTGCTGATGAGCTAGTAACATAATACCAAAGCAGTAGATTCAAGTAAGAAATACGTTGAAGACCACTCTAAGACAGATGGATGACCTTTTGCTTAAAGCAACACCCATTTTTTCCTGTTTCAAAAGTCTGAACAACTATGTCTTTGCTTCTTTACATCAGCTAAATAGCTGTTTGTGCTCAAATATTGTAGCAATCTATGAGTAAGACTTATTTCCCCCAAAGACTACACAAGGTAATATTGCTTATATTTTTCTCTAAGGTGATATAAAGAGCATAGTTTTTGCTACCCAATCTATTCAGTAAGGCAAGATGAAATCTCAAATATGCCTATGTTGAATTATGCAGCATATATTCTCCCTACTCTCCCATTCCCCTTTAATTCCAGTAGAATCATTTATTCATCATGTTATCTTTAGGTCCAACACACTTTCCCATTTGGAGCACAAAGCACTCTTTGGAGTAAAGAAACAGTATCATATTAAATCTCCCCCCAACAGGGCATATTCATTCATTCTGTTCATGTAGTTGCTTTCTCATCCATTAACAGGAGATACGGTACCTGTCTCTAAGACTATAGGATGACCACAGTCTATTGCATCCAGAGATGAATGATGAAAGAAACACACACAACACTTTTCATCAGTGATAAGGGGTTTGGGATTAAAGGGGATTTTTAGTTACTTGTAGATTAAGACACCAATGACGTAATTCTGGGAGAAGAAAAAAAAAAAAAAAAAGCCAAGCCAACAACCAAACCAAACTGAAAGAACAAAATTCAAGTTGAAAAAACAAGCTTAAAATGAAAGTTATAATAAATAGGGTGAAATGGAAGAAGTTACCAACATTAGTTAACACCTGCAATGTAGCTTCCTTCATTCTAGAAAGATTGTATTATGTAGTGAGGGTGAACCACCGAAAGCAGGGCAATCTGTCTACCAGAATTTATCTCAGAAGGGAATTACAGAAATAGCTGACTGCTCTGGAAAAACGAACAAACAAAGCCCCTCTCTTATGTGTTTTAAAAAATACTTAGTCTACTAAGATATTTAGGAGCAGATAAAATAAAGGTTACAAGAGGTAATGCAAATAAACAATGAATTTTTGTGAAAAATTATAATAGAATATTTACATAGGAAAACCCTGAAAGTTTCTTTGGAAGAATCAGTGATATATTCTGTTACCTAGAAATCATTGAAGACCTGAGTCTTTAAATAAAGGGGGGAAAATGCATATCTACCTATATCTCTCTCTGTGTGTTCCAATATATATGTGTGTTTAGGTACTTCAAATCATATTTCTATGACAGTACCATCACCTTCTCCACTTGTTAGAATGTTGATCTTTCTAGGATGTTCAAATGTGGTAGCACTGAACAAAAGTCAAGGAGTGATGCAGGAATGTCATGGATTATGTTCTTTCCCAGCATTAGAAGAGAAGTGGTAAATAGACTGAAAGTTCCATGAGACTGTTAATTGTGTTTTTCAGCAACTAAGACCTCAGTGACTTTCAGGCTTCCTTTAAAAACAATGGAAAGGTGAGAAATATGCCTCACAGCCTGATGTCAACTTGAACACAGAATAAATGAACTATTTCCTTTTTCCTCTCCCTTTGATTCTCACCTCTAGGCTAGATCAGCTGCAGATAAGTGCTTCAGTGCAGGTAATCTCTTAATTGCTGTAATTAAGCTAAGTCAAAAATGTTAACAGCCTAATAAATTCTTGTTAGTTTTAAATATAGAAAGGACAGGTCCTCAATGCCTGTTAGTTCTTGAACAAATACAAAGTTCTACTTTGGTGATCAAGGTTTATTTCTAAAGCAGAAATATCTATTGTCTATACCTGATTTAAAATGCGCAGAAACAGAATCATGGAAACATTGGAGCCTTTGGCATTTGCCTAGTCCAACCTGCTCCTGCACAAAGCAGGGTCAGCTAAAGGAGGTTTCCCACAACCATGTCCAGTCAGGTTTGCAATATGTCCAAGGTTGGAGACTCCACAGCCTCTCTGTGCAGCCTGTGCCAGTGTTTGATCACCTTCACAGTAAAAGTAAAAATGGAAGAAAAGAAAATGTTTTCTTGTGTTTAAGTGGAATTTTGTGTGGTTTAATCTGTGCCCACTGCCTCATGTCCTGTCAGCGGGCACCACTGAGAAGTGTCTGGCTCCATCTTCTTCATTCCCTCCCATCAGGCTTTTACACACATTCATAAGATCCCCCTGAGCCTTCTCTCTCCTGGGATGAACTCCTGGAGCTGACTCTCCAGCTGAGAGTCCCCGCTCTCTGAGCCTCTTTCTGTGTGTCAGATGCTCCAGTGCCTGAATTGTCCCTGCAGCCCTACTTGGGACCGTCTCTGGTACGTGCATGCCTCTCTTGGACTGAGAAGCCCAGCTCTGGGCACAGTTCTCCAGGTGTGACCTCACCAGTGCTAAGCACAAGTGAAAGATCACCTCTGAAACACCCCTCCTGATGAAGCCCAGTAGGCAGGTGGACTTCTGTGCCACACAGCCTAAAAAAACATAATAATGAAGCTCAGGAAATTAGCATGTAACTTCATATTTCAATATATGTGACATATAGGGTCATCGGTATGTTTCATTTCTCTCTTCATATCTTTCCTAGTATTACCTAACCAATTACATATTTGAATTCATTAAGATCTCAGGGGAGATATGTCTTTCATTGTAACTGATTTTGTCAGGTTGGTGGGTTATGGTGTTTTTTGGTGTGGTTTGTTTTTTTTTTTTCCTTCTTTAATATTTGATTTCTAGGTAAAAGGATTTAAGTTCCATTTAGAGACATTAGGTTGGTGATTATAGAATTAACATAAAATGTCATGGAAAAGTGTGGTTTCCATCCAAACAGACACTTTATAGATACAGGAGAGTCAAAACCAATGAATTATTCATTTAAGGTTGTTAGAAAGTTGCTCTTTATCTACAGAGCATTTGTGTGTTTGCTTATAACTATTTAAATTAATTTCTAAATATTTTCTCGGGCTTAAATCAATGCCAAATTTGGAATTGCTATTGACTTCAAAAGTACCAAATTCAGATCCAAACTGTGTAAGAATAAGTGGTACATTTCAGACTAGAAGTTCTTCTGAAAATTGACAATATTAAGAAAACCTATCGACAGATAACTTGTAAGTCATTGAAGTAGTTCAAAGCGTAAACCAAAAATTTTACTTCCAGCTTCTGTATTATTCTCAGCTGTAGGTATCCTTCACAGAGTTAGGTCTGCCATCACCCTTTTTGCACTATGAGTGCAAAGAATAAATCAAGAGTTGCAGAGAGAAATCAGGGAAAAGCTTTCTGTTGATGTTTCATATATAAGTATAAGAGCTCTTGTGAAGCCAGGCAACACAGTGTGCATCTAACAAAAAGTTAAGGACCACAGGCTGGTCATTCTTTACTTCTAGTACATCATCTCTAAACTATATGCATTAGGCAAAATTACAGTATATAAATAAAACTGTCCATGACAACACAGCAGTGCATTAATCTTATAGTAAACATTTGTTGATATAAACTAATATGCCAACTTGCAAAAACTGACATCACCATAGTCATCCCATTAGAGTATTTTCACTGGCCAAGTTTAAGTTACTTAAGCATAGAGTACATGCTTGCCAAAAAGGTCTTTAAGTAGTACTTTTCAAGTACTACATCAACTAGCAGAATGGCAGCCACCATATAAAAGCTAGAATGGAGAAAGCGGGGGGAAAAAAAAAAAAGTAAAAAAGGCATTGGATTTCTGAGGTATGGGTTAGAATATTTCCTAAATCAGATTCTGACAATAATCTAGTACAACATGTAAGCTACTGAAAAAAACAGTGATGGATTAGTAAAGAGCAATATTAATGTGTATTCCGAACTGGATATTTCTTCAGTTTTCCGTTCCTGTCCATTTGCTTGTTCTCACAGTATGAACTCCAACATTGGTAAAGTGGTAATATTGAAAATAATGTATGATCACATGGAACATTAAAGCTTTTCACTTGGGAAACATGCTTAAAACATCACAATATGAATAGAAGTCTTGGCAAGAAAGAAAATGTACTTTGGTTTTTGTCCTATCCTTAGCTGGTAAAAAATAACTATCCCTGTTTAAGTCTATGAAGATACCTGTTTTACACCAAGTTAACTCCCTGTATGTATCTAGAGTGTTTGAAATACCTTACAGACTAGTACAATTATACTAGCAAATTTTATAATTTAATACTGATGTATGTCTCCTTTCCTGAGAAGTTTGAAAGTCAGTAACAATAAAAACATAATGCTATCGTACCATATGAAGTGAGAAGATGGAATCATACAAAGCACAAGAACCTCTGGGGCACAATGAGGATGTGTCTTAAGGTACTAAAATTGGATCTGTTTTAAGGTACTAAGATCTTAAATGCTACAAAAAATCACTGCAATGCTTAATAGATACACTCCCGAAATGGAGCACTCATTTTGGCAGAAAAAGCGTGTAGTTCTAATGTATCTTACACATTGACAAGATTCTAGAACAATTCACATATTCACTTTTGGCATGGGTTCTTATTTTACACTGCTGTTTTATAGTAGTAAAGGCTCTTTAAGGAGCTCATACTAAAGAAAAATGAAGGAAGGTCTCATAACTGTAATACATGAGCCCTTTTGCCTCTTCCTGACTCCATGGGGCACTCATGAACTAAATAAAGAAACCACATCTTATTCAGTTTTTTTCTGCATCCTTTCTAAAACCTCGAGAAGTTGCTTTCTCTTCTTAATCTTTTTCAGGGTTTTCACAGAACATGCAAACTGTCTTCAGCTCTTTTACAAGCTTTAGCAGACTGTCATCTGGTGCTGCAGAAGGCTGGCAATACACAGAGTGCTTTATAAAAAATAAAAGAAACAAGGAATCTGCCCTGTGCAGTTAATAGCTTAAAGGTGCATTCAAAAAAACCTTGTTGTAAAGGTGTTAGGGAACAAACATAAACTATTACCTACCCTTTAAATATTATTCTTTCTCCTCAGAACTCCAGAGTAAACAAGGAATATTTTATCCATCTTTCCTTTAGCATGCATCATTGTTTACTAAGATACAAACAAGGTTGAACAGAATCCTTTATTTTATTGCTAGGTAGGAAATGATCATATGCCAGAGTTTTGTGTTTGCAATACTTAATTATCACAGTATTTTGCCCTTCTGTAAAGACACTGACAACACCAGGAAAGTGATATATTTATAGGAGACAGGAGATCTAGGTGGAAGTTGCAGAAAGGGAAGAATTTCAGAGAGAATTAAAGGCCCTGTAATGCCAGAGAAAGATGAAGGAAAAGGTCAAGGAACTGAATAAGAAAATCTAATAACAATAGAGATAAAGGGGGGAAAAAACCTCCCATAACTGCTAACCATTTTCAGTGAAATAAATGTGAGAAGGATCAAGAAGCTTAGTTACGTGTAATTCACTGACACTCTTGGCTGGGTTTTCTTCTATTATACAGGTAGGCCAAACTGGAAACATGCATGTACAGTCTGTAATCCCATTTACTATTTAATATTCTAATTTCTAAATCTCTAATATGACATTACTAAAAAATATATATATATATATATTTTTTTTTTTAAAAAAAAGCACCAAACGATTTAAGGAGAAAGGTTGACAGGTCAGCCACTAGTCAGGAGAGAAAGAAGTGTTCCTATTTTGAAGTGATACTTCAATTCAGTCTAAAAAGGGGGTAATCTGGTTAGGTTAAAGCAATCCAAATGAACAGAGGGATGCAGAACAAATTATGCTGGTGAAATGGTTTTAAAATAATGGTTTTTGCTGGGCAAGGAGAATCCTTTAACACCTGATTCAAATGCAGATGAACTGAATACAGGAACTGCTACAGCAGTCTGTTGATATCATCCTGCTACAGAAATAAACTTTCAGGAAAAGAGTAAATGCATTCTTAAAACCAAAAGGAACAAATACATTACATTATATATTTTTAACTTGAATACATCATGAAGCTAATAGTTTTGCATGCTTATGTCTTTTCAGAAGTAAATGTTTCTTTCTGTAGGATATGTAAAGAAATAAAACCACCACATCAACAGCAATTTTTAACATGCTTTTCTACACTTAAATGTTATATATATTGGACGTGAACGTACTTCTACCCTGTTTTGTCTCCAAAGTATCTCCTGAAAAATCAATCAATATTGACTTTTATTTTGAGTTATTACAGTTTGGAAATCTGTAATGTTTGGGCTTTTTCTGTTTGTTCATTTGTTTTGCTTGGTTTTAGTTTCACTTTCATTGCTATGAAGGTACAACATTTATAATATGTTTTAAATATCTTCTTTTCTGTCATTTAGAATTGCAAGCAACAAAGGTAGTGCTACACCAAGTACCAATTACTGTGCTTCAGATACCCTTCCCTAACTTGGTAAGTGCCAGTTCTGGACTGTTTCCAAACTTTTATCCTGAAGAAATTGATATATTTCTGTGTAACAGAAAAAAGAGAAATGACAAGGTTTTTCAGTTCCATCTAGTGGTAAGAAGAGGCATATGTTTCAAGGCACCAAACAGACAAAAATGGTGACAATAGAAAGGTTAACAAAAGTAGTATTAACCAAAGGCTGTAAAACTTAAAAGTTAGAAATAAAAAGTTAAATTAATAAATAAGTCCACTCCTTCTTTTCTTTCTATTAATTTACATATGAGAGGAAATAGGTTCTGAAGTCTAAGACTATCTTACAGGTATGAAATAGCAGACCTTTTTAAAAGCTTGGGAAGCAGCTGTATTGTCTGTTACAGTCATGCAGTATGTTTGTTCAAAATTTGTTTTCTGATAGTAAGCAAACAAATTAAAAAAATGAATCTTTTCTGTCTTCACTGGCCTTCAATCATAGTGATGCTTTTATTAGTTTATTTTGTAATTCCATGCAATTTCACTGCAGAACATACAAACTGCTCATAATTACAAAAGCATATTAAGCTGCACAGTTTCACATTGTACTTTATAAACAATTGTCTAGCATTTTCAGTGAAAATTTTTTTCTGTTTTCTGCAACATATAAGTGGGAAGAAGTTTTTATTTTAACTATAAACACATCATATTTTTATTAGTATTCATTTGGTTTACCCTCTGAAATTAAAAGAAAACAGATAAAGAAAAATGTTGCCCATTATGTTTGCTTCACGGCTAAGGACAATGAAGGGAGCATGTGACAGCCTAAATCATGAGAACAAGCACAGAGATAAAGTGATCATATACTGCCAGAGTAAATTTAAAGCTGAGACTGCCGGGGACAAAACCACAATATCCTTCAAGAACAATGAACAACAAACTATCCCTTGCCTGGGTGATCTGAAACATCCACAGATTCATCGGTTTTCTGTCTTCCTTCTCAACTAACTTCCCAAATTCGAAAAAAAAAATACCATTAACAAAATCATGATATTAAGTAGCTTTACAGATATGAGTTTTACAAATAAAGTGTGTACATATGCTTTGTTTCTGCAGTGGTACAGACTGGGGGAAGGAGGATGATGATAACAACAAAACCCACCAAAAAAGTCAGGAAATATAATACAGAATAAAATAGATTAGTTGTAGTCTTTTACTACGAGTTGAGACCCTGTTTTCAAAAGCTGTCTTCACTTAAAAATTCCCTTTTTTTTACTAAGTATCACTGTAGACATGAGCTCTTTCAAAGACATAGAGTCACTTGTAGAAGCAGACCATTTCTGAAAAAAAAAAAAAGACAAAAAAAAAAAAAAAAAAAAAAAAAGACATGTACATACTGGAAAGAGCCCAGCAAAGGGCCACAAAGATGATTAATGGTCTGGAGCATCTCTTCTATGAGGAAAGACTGAGGGAGTTGGGGCTGTTCAGCCTAGAAGACAGAAGGCTTAGGGGGATTTTTTTAATATGTTTAAATTCCTGAGGGGAAAGTGTGAAAAGGACAAAGCCAGGCTCTCCTCAGTGGTGCCCTGTGACAAGACAAAAGATACAGAAGGCTCCATCTGAACAACAGGAAACAGATTTTTTACTGTGAGGGTAACTAAACACTGGCTCAGGCTGACCAGGGAGGTTGTGGATTCTCCATCCTTGGAAATATTCAAAAGCCACTTGGACATGATACTGGGTAACAAGCTATATGTGGCCCTGCTTGAGCAAGAAGGTTGGATCAGGTGATGACTTCCAATCATCCTGTGATTCTGTGAAAATGGGCATCCAATCTTTGTCTTATTTAAAAACTTCACCTGCAAAAAATATTTGAGGTAGAAAAGTGGTTGAGAATAAAACTGTTATTAACATCATTGCTTCATTTCTATTTCCCATTTTCTAGACTCATGTTCTCTGAAACATGAATTCCAGAATACAGCACCTAGAAACAATGATATACAGTCATAATGTCAGAAGAGTTTTTATTCAGGAACTTTCAACAATATCTGTGCAGAATTATTATTTTTTGAGAAATCATGAAGAATGTTCAGAAGCAGTGCATAAATAACAGTAAATAAAATGGTGAGGAATAGTGTATCTGCATTTTACATGTCACTTCATGTGAGATTCCGGAAGCAGAAGACTATGAAATATGTGCAGTAGTAAAAAAGAAACCAGTGTAATGCATGCAATATTTCACTCCACTTAAGAAATGAAAAGCAGAATTCTGCACCAGCTGTCATTTTTAAGTTAATTTTGAGTGCATCTCAAATATTTTATGCTGTAGTTGTAATATTCTATGCTGGTTACTACTGCAGTATATAAGTATACCATTGGAAAAATGAATCAAAACAGTATACTATAATTATTTCAGCTGAATGTGTTTCTGTATTTTGCAAGACTGCTGAACCTCCATATTCCCATTCTCAGAAGCTTTTTACTTTCCCTTGATGTTTATTTAGCATTTGCTAATTGTACTCTAAAATACTTTTTTTCTTTTTTTTTCTTTTGTTTTCTTTTTCTTTTCATTTAAGACAATTAAACAGATCACCTTATTTTCTTTTAGAATTTTCAGAACCTGGAGTGTCTTGGCATGTTCAAAATTATCTGTAATCAGTTTGACTTTTACGGAAAAAAGGTAAAACTCTAGAAAAATATCAGAAAGGTCCTTCAAGTTCTTGCAATATATGAATAGTCACACACTAATAGTTAATCTCATAACCAAATGCTAAAGTGGCAATTATTGAAGTACCTGAAATTTGTACAGTCATCCAGTCCATCTCCCTGTTACTAAATCAGTAATATGATTGAATATGGCAGAACTGAACCTCAGATTAGTTTAATATATCCCATTCAGTATTCAGTTTCTTTGTCTACCTGGTATTAGCAAGTAATGGATGTTTATTTGAAAACATCCCACTGGGTAATAGACCTTATTGCAACAGATTTCCTTAAAATTGTTCTATTCCCCCCTCCCCCCTTTTCTTAATTCCACTCTATTTCTTTAATATGTACTCTTTTCTGCTATGGAATATTGTGCTTAATTATTCTGTGTTAATGGTATAAAAATATCTAAATATTGTAATTATGTTTTAGGAAGCAATTGTATACATATTTAGTTTTGTTCTGGTTATTTAATCTTTCAGGAATCAATCCATCTATCCTTCTGAAAACTTCTTCATTATTCTATGAATCCTTTCCAATTTGCCTTAATCTTCTTCTGACAGTAAGAGATTCAGAAATTCATAGAATAACCCTAAATTATTTGCTGAGTGGCAGTTTGATTTACTACCTCATGGTTTCCAGTAGTTGAGGACATGGCACATTTTGTCTCAGGTCTGTAGATACAAGCCCTCCAGAGCTACCTGACTGTATCTAGATAAATGGGCTCAAACAGTTATGCATTTGTTCTATGTTTTAATCTGACTTGGTTATAGCAAACACCAGAAAGGACACGATGCTGCCATGTTAGGGCTGTCCATGCCTGTGCTAATAAATCCTCTGAAATTGTTTCCTAGACACTGGAACAATTGTGTTATGATCTTTCAGCAATTTTGGAGAAACATTAAGATTCATAATTGCAAATGTTTGAAAGTCAACATCAAACTCAACATCTGAGTGATCCGTTCTGTTACCCTTTCTCAAGTTGCAAAAGTATTTGTGAAATACTGGTGTTCTGTCAGTAAGTTGAGTAAAAGATGCACTGAAAATGTTTGTGTATGTGTATGTGTATGTGTATGTGTATGTGTTTAGGTACGTGTATACATACTTGCATGGTTTTTATGTGTACTTAAGGATTCCAAGTAGCGTTAAGGGAATGAATGAAAGGATAGATCTGGCACAGTTCAGAAACTATGTTCCTGAATACATCCATTGAACAGACCTGGACATACAATGCTGCTGTTGGCTCTATAGTATCAGAGTTAACCTGTGCTGTTAAGGCTTTCTCAAGCTGCTTAGATATTTCCATCTTTCTTTACAACTTCTGACTTTAGCTTCTAAGATATTGGTGGCATTCAAAAATGTTATGATAGCTGTCAGCATACCTTTGGACATCCCTGTTTTAAAAACTTAATTTTCTTCAAAACTTTCTGGCCACATATGAAAGAGAGAATCAAGGATTCTTACTGTAGCATTTAAACAAATGCTTTGTTAAATTTTAAATAGATTTTTTTTTTGTTCTCTCTTAATCATCTGGTTTAAAAGTTGAAATGCTTGAAAAGGGTATTAATTCACAATTCATAAACTTCAAAGTATCCTCCAAAAGCCAGATTTTCAAACATAGTTAAGTCCCATTTTTTTCACCTACATCAAGTGTTGTTCAGCTTTTCAGAGTTCGGTGATCTGAAGCAGTTGATTTCATTGTGGCACAGGCATGCTAAACACTGAGATACTTGGTTATTCATATAACTGCTTTGATAGGGTCATAGTCTGTTAAATGTCCAGACACTGTAAATAGTGAGCTCCTTCAGAATTCTGGTCCATTATTCTTTTCAGATAGATTGATTTTTATATGCTAATCTTTCCCAAGTGCTGCCTATGCTCATATCTCCAGTCTTCATTGTAATAAATCTTCATGGTATTCCTAACCATATCAACATTTCTCTTCTAGTTTTCCTGCTGAAGACAGATTATTTAAAGGAAAGAAGAAAGGATCAGCATCCAGGCCATTTTTTATTCAGCATTAATTTCAGCTCCTTTATTTATTAACTGACCTATTTTCTTTCTGTTACTTCTTTTCTCTCTGAGATATGTCTTTGTTCTTGTTGTCATATTATCTAACATGCGTTTATGCTTTCTTTTCTTTGAATTAAAAAGGACAAAAATTCTTCTTGAAAGTCATTGTTTTCCTCTATATTGCTGCATGTATTTTACTTCAAGTGTTAGACACTATTTTTTATGACATCCTGCTTATTTTTCTAGGGAGTTAGTATATATAAGAATTCCCTAGTTCTGCATCGTTTATTACTTACTTCTAATTAGAGTTTAATGGCTCCATGAAGGCTTCTTTGTTACTTGAAGCATAACGATAACTTGTAGATTTGGTGTTTTTGGGGCTGGGTGTAGGGTGTGTGTGGATATCTGAGAAAAATGCAGATTATTCTAATACTCTGTTTAGTAGTTAAAATGCCTGAAACACCCTAAAACTTGTCTATTGGTCTCTGCAGACTGAATGAAGCAGACTCAACAATTCACTACACATAAGAAAAAAAAATCAAGACTCTAATCTTTTTCAGTGGTAAGTAATGTAATCACAAAATAGATTTATTTTTTACTTTCCCTATCACTAGACCACTTCCCAAATCAGAATACAGAGCATCTAACAAAGAACTGTATAGGAGAGAACTGGTGACCTTGAATCTAATGTACTCCAGCCACTAAGGACAAACAAATCTTTCTGAATGGGAATTCTTGATTATTCCAATGGCAGATCTGACAGAAGGTTATAAAATTTCTATAGGTATTCAAGAAAGCAGACATCCAGTGCATAATAGCTGAGATTCTCAGAATCACTTTGTCCTGGAACAGTGTATTTTATATTTAGTTTATATGGAAGGCAATTTCAAAAGGCTCAGACACAAAATTCTATGACTTTTTCTTATTTTGAGCTGAGAAACTGCATGGTTAAAGTTGAGCAGAGTAAGGACAAGAAAATACTCTCACCGAGTCTCATGAATACCCCATACACCAGTAGATAAGAGATGTGGGAAAGCTTAATAGCAGATGACCAATGCAATGACAGTGTGAGCAGAAGAGCTTTGGAATTGCTATTACTTCAGTGTGCTCAGATAAGGCTTCTAAAGAAACCAATGAGGCAGACAACAAATGCTGAATGCCTGATCAGTCCCTTCCTCCTCTGTTAGTCTCCTGTATCACCCAGATGTGAGAATTAGACCCTGTTTACTCCCCAGTATGAAACCAGTCTGCACACAGGTAGCCTCAGGCTTTTTCTGACTATTTAGAGACCAAGGAAAGAGTGTGCTTTGTGAAAACAAGGACCACAGGCAAGATCTGCAAGGAATAACATCATATCTTTTTCAAAACTAAATTTCTGTTCATGCAGAGACAATCACTTACTAATATCTTCTGTAGTTAACCACTTCTAAAGGGATGCAACAGAGCCACAAAATAGTGGCCGTGGGGAAATTATATACAGCACCTTCTCCCATATCTGCCATAGCTATAGTTTTCTTCCAGTACTCTCTGGCAAACCTTATTCTTGCAGTACAGCACACTGATGATTTTACAACCCCTTCCTTGCAAGAGTGGCTTTAATTGTAAGCAAATGCATATGCCTGCATTTAAAATGATACTTGTGTATATGAAGTTTGCTATGAAGTTTGTACTAGCAGGTTTACTTTTGTTTTAATTCAGCAGTTCTTATTGTAAGCTTATTAAAAATGCTTGATGAAATAGACTATTATTATCTAGTAAGTTGTGGGGGTTTTAAAAAAAGTAACAGATTTTGTTATAGGTAGGCTATTAGCATGGAAACATAATGACTTCAATACACAAAATGAACAACATACAGCAGCAAAAACCTAATTTATATGAATTATTGAATACCATCTTACAACATTCTTTGAAAAAAATTCGTGAAGAAACAGAAGGAAAGTAAACTACAAAAGTGACAGATCAATGAAAATGGAGCCAAAATATGAGATTTTCCTCCCTTTGGAACACCGTCCCTTGGAAAATGCATACCTGGTGTTTTTACCTATTTGCATTATCTGCTGTTGTTTCAGAGTATTTATTTTCAGAATATTCAGGTTTCTCTTATACTTGGTTTGTTTTATTTTCCAGCATATTTCATAAAGGTAGACTACAAGAAAACTGGAAAGGGACTTTTTACAAGGGCATGCACTGGCAGGACAAGAGGTAATGGCTTCACACTGAAAGAGGCTAGATTTAGATTAGATACAAGGAAAAAATTCTTTACTGGAACAGGCTGACCAGAAAAGTTGTGGATGCCCCATCCCTGTAAGGGTTCAAGGAAAGGTTGGATGGGGTTTTGCGCAGCCTGGTGTAGTGGAAGGGGTCCCTGCCCATGGTAGGGGAGGCTGGAACTACATGACCTTTGAAGTCCCTTCCAACCCAAACCATGCTATGATTCTATAACAGTTTTGAAACTTTGCCTTTTTCTGATTACTTTGGAATATGTTTTCCACAAAATAAAAGCAAAAGGAAAAGAAAGCAATAAAACTGTATTCAGAGATACTTTTGTATTGCTTTAATTTAAGGACCAGTGCATTACTTCAAATATCAATGTCTTTCTAATACCATATAAGCACTGGAATTTTGTTATTTAGATGTATATCTTCCTAGTAAAATACTAGTATATGATATCTAAAACCCCACTAAAATCTGTAAAAAATGCATCCACAGATGAATGAAGCCACAGTCCACTGATGTCAGGGCTGCACAGCCACCAGACCTCCACTGCTTCTTTGATGTAGGCATGCATTATTCACTACAGTGTATTAATAAGGTTGGTTTAAACTTCTACTGCACAGTTTTCTACCCTTCCTTCATTTCTGTCTCTAAATATTTCTGTATTTTAATACTGACTACAGACACCAGTTTCAGAATATTATAAGATTGATTTCCTCGTAAGTTGATCACATAGAGGAACTATAGAACATTTATGAAGAATTATATAGCGTACCAAAGATATTTAATTCAAAATAAGTACTGTTGCACTATACTTTTAGTAGCCTTCTTTCCATTAAGATAAGTAATCAATAGAGAGGATACCCATTTTTGCAGAATAATAAAAATCAATTAATTCACTTGCAATTTTATTGTTACAGTATGCTTGGAGTTAATTTAAGAATCACTACTTTATTTACCTAAGACTCTTAGAGTTTAATCTTACTAAGATACTTGAAAAATAATAAAAATATTTATGTATATGTTAACAAATAATGGCTGTTTGTAGTGATTTGACCAAATGCTTTACATTTCCTTTCCATGCCCTTCTATATGTCCAAGATGGAGGGGGTTATCTCTCAAAGCTTTAGGATCTACAACATGCTCCATTGCAGTACTTGAAGAGAAGTAAACGTTACCTGGGAGCAGTCGACTTGGATGGCTACTTCTGGGTGTAATAAATCACATATTAAAAGTATCCATTTCTCTCCAGCAATTTTCCATATAGATACACAGAGTTAATAAAAATAAATTCCATTGAAGAGGCTGTTTAATTGTTTGCTTTTGTCAGAAAGCCTACAGATCACTGAAATCCTTATGACGAGGAATATGTTCATAGTCTTATAAATGTTATGTCCATCCTAAATCAAATGCTAATAACAAGAGCTTTTTTTCCAGATTAATTCTTGCAGTTTGTAGTTACAGCTTTTCACAGCATGTGGTCAACTCTTACCAAGTTTGTGGCAGTTTGAGTTACAGACTGTGCCCAAATTCTGCAGGGCTCTGTGCATGCACAGAGTGATGCCAACATAATACTTTTTGTCTAAAGAATCAGTGTTTGGACTAATGCTGCAGTGTCCCATATTGTTTGGTATAGAAAAGAGAATTGTGTAGACATTAATGAACAGAATGACAGAAAACAGTAGAAGAAATGGAAAGAATTTTTAAAACTAATGCCTTTTACTTTTAGAATGTCAATTATTTCAGTGGAATTCGTTATTAACAGCTCAAACATCTTTCTTTGTCCCTTTCTCTTCAACAGTAGATTTTGAATTTTACCAAAGCTTGTTTTAACAAGACATTAAACACTCCTTCTCTTCCTTTAATGTCTGTCTTTAATGGGAATTTTTAAAAGCACTGTGCATTTTAGGAGCAGTCATCTTCCATGACTTCTACGCTGTAGTAACATGGATAATTTTCTCTGGTATTTATATGCTTCCAAATCACACAGCTGCCTTCAAAAATCCTTTGCCAGTTAAATCACAGCACACCATTTCAATCAGTTTCCTAAAGCACAGATGTGAAAAGTCTAGTGCAAGAAGGGATTAGTACCATATGGTTACAGACACATGTAAACATATTTTTTCATTTAAGATCTCCACAGAATTTTTCCTATCCTAATGGCTGAAAAATTGAGGTAGACTCTTTTATTAGTGCTAAAATAAAGACAGTTGGGAGAGATCCTAGTTCTGCAACTGTCAGGAACTCCTGGCTTGTGGTGAATACAGAATTTGTGAGGTCTGGGAACCCTTGCTGATAATTCATTGATGAAGCCGATCCCTCTGCTTGTGAAGCTTTTTCTATGTCTAATTTGATTAGGGAGTGAGAACCCAAGAACTGAAAATCACTGATTGGTGCAGTTTCTGTCAGGTTTTACAAGGATGTGAAGGACGGAGGGAAGCAGTGTACATAAGTGCAATCTCTTGGCCTTCAGACGTAACCTAAGCAAATAAGAAGTCCCAACTTTTGGGAACCCTTCTCAAGACTGGAACTGAGGATTTAACCTGAGTCCTGTCAGGCTCTTCTTCTTTCATTATGAGTTTTTATCCTTACTTTCTGAACTAGAAAAGAAAATCATTGTTCTATGTATTGCTTGAGTAGATGATGGTAGACTATTAAATTGTAATAATATGAAGAAGAGTAGTAGGGAAAGTGAATGAAGAACAGTATTTCTTTTTTTCTTTTATTTTCTCATGCAGTGGCAATAACAGCAGCTTGACTCCCCTCAACTCCCCCCCTCCCGGAGATATGCTTGTGACTACTAAATTGAGATTAATAAAGGGACAGCAGGAATAAAATAAAAAGAGTTTGATCAAGGACAGGAAAAAGTAGAAAGGATTCACAAAGAGATGACAGCTTAAATTAAGAACAACCTTGGAGAAGCAGTATTCAAGGACTATGAAGCTATTTTGAAGACAGGGTTAACAAAGTTAGCTTTGGCTGTGAAACAGATGTTTATCAAAATATTCTGCTTCCTTGATATGAAAGGAAATTATGGAGTGGTGGGGTTTTCTCCTCCTTTTATTTTTTGCAAGCGGACCTTTTGATTGCTCTTAAGACCTAAGATTCCATTTCAAGTTTCTGCTTCATTCCAGGAAAAAACTGTTCATTGTTCATGCCCACAGAAATTACTTCCTGGTGCTAGTTCAATATATAGGTTTTTATATAAGTTTTTCACTCAATAAGTGCAGGAGCAATATATAGCAACATAGCAAAACCACGAACCATGAAACCTTAGTATGTTTGAAGTATTGTGACTGCCTGGAAAAGATAGCAAGACCATGATGCCTCTTGTATCTGGCTTCGAGACAGTTAAATCACCAGGTAATATCAAACTGATCTGAGCATTAGTAGACATATTGTGGACATAAAGCAAGAATGGGAGACATGAGGAAAAAATGAGAAATGAGAAAGTTCTTCAGCAAACAGAATCCTTTCATGGTCAAATAACACAGGTCAAAAATAAAACAGTACTTCCTTGAAGAAGAGAGGGATACAAGGGCATTGTAAAAATGGTTGTTGGTGTTTTGGGTTTTTTTGGTTGGTTGGGGTTTTTTTTGTGTGTGTTTTTGGTTGGTTTTTTTTTTTTTTTTTTTTTTATGTAAGGGATATAATTTAATTTATAATTTCCAAAAAGCTAGTTTGTTAGTTGTCCTACACTTGTTCTATCCCTACAGTTATCTATGGATTGCATGGTTTCTGTCTTCCCTTACCCCAGATTCTTGTCCAACATGCAATGTGTCAAAACCTACCTCAATATCTTTTCAAATTCTAATGGCCTATATTCATTATGGGGCCCTTAAGTGTGCTAGTATTTCTATTTTTTTATTGTTTCAGAGTTAGCTTCACTAAGGTAATAGGTATAATTAGTTTTACTGGAGAAGTAAAGGCATATAATTACTTTGGTGGAGATATTGAAGCTGCTGCAGAAAATAAATGGTCAGTTATTAGTCTTAAAATCAGAAAAGGAGCCTATGCTGACAACATTCCCACGAGTATAAAGCTCATTCGGATCAAGATAAAGAATACCATTCTGCTTTGCTGCTGTAAGGAAGAAACTTCAAGGTATAAGGCTACACACAGTGAAAAGGCCTTTTCCTGATACCTGTAGAATTCTCCAAAATATGAAAAGTAAATTGGAATATTAATGTAATCTCTCCAAATTTGTTACCATTACTTCACATAAACTGAGTTCCTCCTTGTTAGATTCAATAGTGTACACTGGATAACTATAGAGCTTTTTTTTGATCATAATATCTCTTCCCCATGGTTCCATTTTTTTTCTATTTTACTTTTCGATGTATTTTTTCCTCTTCACATCAAGATATGCAAGCATTTGATTGTATATTAACCTGTCTTTTATTCCTCTTTGAGTGACGCTTTCCTGAAATGTGACAACTTACATTTATATGAAATAAAAACTAAATGTCCACATGCAAGATAGAATGGAGTTAGTGAACCTAATTTGAGTAAAATATGAACAACTGCTCCAGTTAGACATGTTCCTCCTTTCTTCCCTTCAGCAGCATCTATTTTTACCTTAATTCCAGTAATTTAGTAACACTATTTTCCTTCTGCTTTCTTCCAGCTTTAAGGAGGGTGGTGGACAGATAAAAAGTTTCAGAAGAAAAGGAGCACAAAACATTCTTCTCAGACATTTTCCACATGTAGCTGAACCAGCACTGGGAATTAATTTCTGTGGGCATGAACAGTTTTTTTCCTGGAATGAAGCAGAAACTTGAAATGGAATCTTAGGTCTTAAGAGCAATCAAAAGGTCTGGTGGCAATTTCAGTGTATTCTAGAAATAAGTTCTGACAGTGGGCTCAGACAAAATTCTGTCCTTCCTGGTAGAGCAGGCTGAGTAAGCCCATTTGCTGGGTAATCTGCAAAACAAATATCATCTTTCTGGTTTGGCTGGTCTCTCTTAAATCCTATCAATTTATGTATGTGGCTATTTGGATGGTATGTACCACTACTGTCTGTCTCTTGCTTTGAATTATAGCACAGTAAAAGTCATGTATGTTAAGGCATTCCCTCAATGGTCCTTCTCGTTGGCAGATCAATTGGATATGCATATTAGTTGCATTTTATATATGACATTTCAGACTGAAATTAGAAGCTTTAAAACTGGAGATTCAGTCCTGGAAATTAAAAAGAAATTAATCTTACAATCTAGAAAGAATAACAATAAAGTTTGTGAGGTTATTTTGGTTGAGGTTTGTGGGGGGGTGTTTGGTGATATGGTCTATTTTATTACCAGCAAAATGAACAAAATGAATGTCCAGAGCTTCCTGCAAAGAAAAAATATAGCAAAGTCAGTTGATTTCAATAGTATTATGCCAGAGATTAAGTTAACTCTCAGACAAAGTAATTTTTTTCCCTGTGCTGACCACAATAACAATGTTAGCACAAAATAAAATAAAATTGATGAAAAAGATAGCATGTACTTGATGTTGATGGAATGCATGTTTGTGCCTAATACACTAGAGAAACTCTCCAATAACGGTTCACCCAAGTGAAAATATTGCCCCATTTTGCTCTCAAGGTCAATGTCAATTGAGGTTATTGACTATATAAATGCTAAATACAAAAGTTTGAGTCATCCAAGGCTACTCTAACTTGTACACTATACTTTTCAAGGTTCCTGGGTTACATTTACAGTTTGCATTACTGCCTCACTTGTGCTATTTCTTTTTGTCCTTCTCCACCTGCCCCAGTCTTTCCAGCATATAATTCCCAAATGTTAAAGAATGGGTGCCACAATTACATAAGGATGAACATCACATTCAAAAACCAGTTTTTAGGTTGTCTGCTAAAAAGCTTGTCCACACACACAAGGGAGCCTAGAAGAACAGAGGCAGGAGGGACAGCTGCTGGGCTACACCTGGACCCACCAAGGGAGTCATCAGCCCCTCATAAGCCATCTACACAAGTTCACAGGAGCACAATGGCAAGTGTGAACTCAAGTTAAAGATTCAGAGGAAGGGACACTCTGTCCAGGCCACTCCCAGGGCCATCCCAGAAGAAACTCAGGTTCATGGTCCAGACATGACACCTATCCCATGAGTCAAAGGAATGTCTTTTGATTATTTTACAGAATGGGGTGAGTCACTACCTTGGGAATTTGCAACACGTTATGGGATGCAAGGGAAGAGCATTTGGGGTTACAGACGACAATTACAGAATGTTTAGAGGAGGAACCAAAGGCAGAGAAAGGGTAGAAGGATAGATCTATGTGATTTGGAGAGGAACAAGCATGAGAAAATAGAAGGGTAGCAGGGTAAAAAAGGACATTTGCATGTAAGTTGTTTGCTGGTCTGTACAGTTTTCAGCCATGTCCTGAACCTGATCAACACAGTCTCTCTTATTTTCTTGTTAAACTCCCTTCTAACTCTTTCCTTGGTAAGAAGATCTCTTTTCTGTGTGCACATGTGTATATGGGGCAACTGGAGCCAGACCCGGGGTCAGAGGGTCATGTGTCTATGGCACCAACAACTGGGGTAAGTGTGGGTGTGCATGTGTGACTGTTAGTGAAAATCAAGACAGATGAGCCACCAGAGTAGGTGAAGTGACCTGGGAGCCGGAGAAAATGTGTGTCTCTAAGGGTGAGACAGCAGAAGCTGGCAATCAGAGGGACCAGAGGAATCTCAGAGAGCTGTTGAAGGCATCATGGGGTCTGGGATTTGATTAGGATATCTGCTTGTGTGCGCGCGTGTGTGTGTGTGCGTGCACGCACATATGCACACAATGGTCTGTACCAGCAACTAGAGTGGGACTGCAGCCTTAGGGGCTTACATGTCCAGGTGCTAGAGCTGGAGAGACTGGGATCAAAGGGCAGACTGGGTGAGCTCAGCTGCTGGAGGGTTCTGCCAAGTACATATGGATGTGTATACATAGATACATACATATAGATGTGTATACATGCACACAGACATATAGCCAGAGATGGGAACAGGATGATGGTTTTGGTGCAATTTATTTCTAAGTGATGAATGTTTCCATCTCTGTTGATAGGTGTGGCCAGCTGTGTGTATAATGTGGTGTACATCTGCGCTCTGTATGCATGTCCCTACTGGGAATACATGCCCAGCCTCACTACTGGGTGGACTTGGAGGCATGGGGCTGCTCCAGTAGCCCTGCCTCTATCAGGCTACCAGATTAAAAAACTCCCTGACATAAATTATTCTCTGCATTCATGTAACCTGTAGGATGATATAATTTACAATTATCTTATGTCCAAGGCTAATATTAGCTCAATTGGATGGATATAGCCAATTTTGAAGCCACCCAGGAAAAAAAAAACAAAACAAAACAAAACCAAAAAAACCCAATAAACACCACATTCTTTCAACTGTCATTGTGGTCTGTATACAGAACCTTTTTGGTGATTGAAGGGAATTGAGTGAGTTACATTTCATACTGAAAGGAATCAATTTTTCAGTGGCTTCAGCCCCCAGCTATTTGTGAAAATTCAGCATAATTCCCAATTTTCTGAAATATATGGGATTATTCACTGAATAAAGAACAGATTACTGTGATTAAAGTTGACAGAATTAGGCCCTAATTGATTTGGCTGAGATCATAGGAGGAGTCAATCAGTATCAGAACAAAAAGAAGACTGTGATTCTCACTATGATTTTTATTGTAATATTTAATTGTGCCAAACTAGTTGCCTCTTATTTCAATTAAAATTAGTCACCTCTCCTTCTTATTTCTTGGTCTGTTGGATTCAAAGCTCTTGTACAGACTACATAGTACAATGAACCAAAATCCACAAATGCAGCCAAAAGGTGTACTGTGTGATTCAAAATATAAACCTGTAATTCTGAAACAGAGTAGCTACTGTTACTTCCCAGTAAAGGTCCCAGTTCTAGCAAAAGATGTCCATACTGGCTGTGTTGGTACAAACACCTCTTGCACAGTTATCTCAGGTCTGTGGCCATTAATTGCATTAGAAGACTGTTTGTAGTCACCATTAAGACTAACTCAGAACACAACATTCTGTAGCAGGAGTGTGAAATTGCATTTCAATGAAGAATGGCAAACAGTTTATTGGTTTTAAATGAGAAAACAAGAAGATTCTTTATAAAGGTGAATTCCCCCAAATTACTGAAGTAAATATATTTAATTACTGTATTATTATAATATTCTCTATCAAAAGTACTTTTTTAAAAATATATTTGAATGTAATCAGCCTGAACGTCTTTCATCCGTTCAAACCCAGTGACTAATCAAGTATGCCTTGCTTACATTTTGCAGTCACAACAGTGTGGTAGCAGTAAGATGTTACACAAAGTAACATAGAGTTTAGCTTGGATTAATCATCTAAGTGTCTACCCTGATTCTTGGGGAGATTTTGCAGCCTAAAGCAAATGTTGTGGCTGTGGGTGTCATATCAGTTAATTTACAAAGCATTATTCTGCAGAATTAATGTTGTGCTTTCAATGTCTATGATGTAGACATACATTGAGATTATTAGTAAAACAAAGCAAATGACTGCAATATAAATTAAACATGGAGGTAAGCAATGTCTGAAAAACTATGGTAAAAGGAAACGAAAAGAAAAAAATGAACATTCTGTGTTTCCTACAAATGTTTTTCCAAATGTGTATTGCTATTGCAATTTCACCAAACAGAATAAGCAGGGAACACTCTTTTCCCCCTTCCCCGAGGCTCCTATACTGATCTTTGGCCATGTGTAATAGCAGTGGCTATTATGGCAACACTGTTTCATGTACCTGGCCTCTTCCAGCAATGTTGCTGTTGGATCTCACAGAGACTGAAACCTTCAGATCTCCTATATGGGAAGTGATGGTAGATTCACCAGTGCAGGTATGGCCCTTAGGACCAGCTAGACAATATTTCACTTTCTAGCCACACTAGTTTGGTGTCTTGTGTCAGTTATAGATAATAGCGGAATTTTTTTGTCATTTGTGTGATAGATAATCAAAATAGAAAGGAACTTCCTGCAAAAACACCTCTTGAAATATTTTACAATCTATGTCTGCTTTTGTTTTAATTTGTGAATCTGTCTATAGTCTGAGAAAATGAATTATCTTAGTATATCTCTACACAGCTATTTGTTGCATCATTTAATTACTGAATCTATGCAACTCTTCTGTTGTAGAAATCCTTAGACTTCCTCAGACAAAGGTTGTCACTCAGAGATAGTTGTACCATCCTAAATAAGAGAGGGTTTTTGTTTCATTTGCACAGACACTGTATGTGGAAGCTTGCACAAAATGTTGCCTTCTTAAAGCACCTATTTATATAATTTAGTCTAGTTTATTAAAATGAATAATTCTCCAAGGACCTATAGTTATGCTGGAAAATTTGATTTGCAAAGTTTAATCAGACTTCCTGGCTCTGTTCTTAACATATAAATCTGTAGCATGTAGTTGTCAGTCTTAGTGACTGGAAAAAAACCCACCAGCATTCAGATATTCAAGAAATAGCATTTCATTTTCAGTTACTTTCTGCTTAAAAAAAATCAGGGAAAAAAAGGACTTTTAAAATCAAACTGTGTATAAAGCACATATGTAATAGCCTCTAAGCATAACAACAGTGTAATTCAGGGTCTGATCCAGTGAGCCCTACTCAGCCATATATAAACAATAAGAGTTTCAGTTCAAGGGCAGCACGAAGCAGTTCTTAAAATACTTTACTAATTTCACTTATTTCCTACAATTCTGTAAAAACTGGCTATTTGGAAAAAGTTAACTGACTCTGTCTGGCTTTAATGAGATTTACTAAAAAGGTGAAAGAATGAAATACAGCACTCACATATGTGAAAATATATTTTTTCATTGCTCCTGAAATTGCTCCTACTGCACTAAGCTCATTAAAGTCACTTGCTTGAATGCTGGCTATTAGAATTATCAGACCAGAGAATTAATAGGTCTAACACATCTGTTTGGTGAGGTTCACACATCTCCCTTCCTGAAGGTTATCGAGCAGGCACAGTGTATTTCTTTTTGGATAGCTGTGGTGCTAGCATGTACACTATTGCGGAAGTGCAAAGAAAGTGCTGTGTTAGTGCAGTCTGCTTAGTGCAAAGAAAGTAATTAAGGACAACCTGTATAGAGGTAACCCTTGGTAAAATTCTTGTGGAGACGCATACCATGGTCCCCAATAGAAAAAAACACTTCTAGATCAGGGTCTTAAGTAAAATTCAGTAAGTGATGAAATGGATTTAATGGTTTAGATCACAGACAGACACATCACATAGACAAGTGTGTGCTACATCCTCCTTCAAAAGTTAAGCTGATTATTTCATTTTAGACCTCGATAAGGAGATTGAATGAGCAGGTGAACTTCACGTGGCATTAAGATGATAAAAAAATCGAATGTCTATTCTATAGCTTCAGTGCTGTGAGTCTCTCCTTCACCCTGGTAGATAATATTAATTTCTGTTTCTCTACCTACAAAGCATATGAGCCTTGACATGCAGTTTTAGAGTGAATTTAGTTATCCAGCAGCCTTAGAAATTCAGAAAACACTTATGCAACCAGAGAAGTATAGCAATGTTATATCTTAGTATGATCTGAAAAGGTAGTTTCCACAGACTCATATTTTTTATTGAGTTTCAGCCTTCTGGGTGCCAAACAGGCAGAGCCAGCACTGGGTGTCAGTGGTATGTTCAAGCTTATAGGCATTTCAGGTGCACTGTATTTGTCTGATATCACCCTGACAGGCTTACCGCATCTGCAAGAGGCTGATCTTTTCTGGAGCATTCACAGCTACTTTTAACATATCAAATATTTAAAATGCTAAAGAAAATTATTAATAATTTTACTACTAAAAAAGATGTAGCACTCAATCTATTTGTAGCATGAAAGAACAAAATAAGGATAAAAAGGAAAAAGTGGAAAATAATGCAAGGTGAAAATATTAAATTTCTGTTTCATTTTTCTAATGCCCTCAGCTCAGACATCTTTATCTCCTGTGGAAGCATGATCAAGGTAAGAGGAAGTGTGGTAGGGGAAAAGGGAGTTAGCAGCAAACTACTAAAGGTGGCATGATCAGGGTCCCTAGTCTGTATTTATTTATTTAATCTTCCTCTTCCAGACACTCTGCCCCAGAAACCTCAGAAGGATAAATTTTCTTATTGCCTGAGAAGGAAAATACAGCCAAAAACCAAAAAGCCACCAGATATTCCATTTGTGTTGATCTTTTTAAGGAACAATTCCTACTTACTGTGTTTTAAGCACCAACTCTGAAGCTCTGGGACTAATTAGACAGTCCATATGCTCTGATTATAATAAACATGCACAACTTCTGTAAAGAGCAAGGTCACAGTGATTACCTATGTGAAGTCTCATCCAGGAAGCCCATTGTCTAGAGAAATTCTCTGCTGCAAATGAATGATTTTCTCCTTTCCTCCCCCCCCCTAAAAATTCAACTTGAAGAGCAATTTAAATATTCCATGGAATGGTACTTATTAAGTCATAAATTTTCAATCATCATTCAAGAACTTTTTAAAAAGAGAAATTCGTTCCGCATTGTCAGAGAATAACTACTTTTAAAAATAAACCCAAAGAATACTGTATAAATGAATATTTTTAATTTTTATATATATATATATATATATATTTTGTCTTCAGATGTATTCCAAAGGTTAAAAAGTAATTAAAATTGTAAAATAAGCAGACTGGCTGCTCATTTCATTTATTTTATCTTTCCCTTTCTTTCTTTAAGTATTTTCTCTAAATTGTATTTTCCAGATGTTGCTGTATTTAATTTTTACTTTTTCTTTCTCTAATATTTTCATTGTAAATACCCCTTAAAGTACTTCTCAAATACCTGCCAAATGTCACTATTTCTCTACATTGACAGAATGATGTTAATTAGCTTTCTTCTTTAAATGGTTTCAAAATCCAGCTTCCTTAATTAAGAATGTGTTTTAAAGAAAGCAGAGATTACAGAGAGGATGTTCCCATTTTCTGCATGTGTTTTTATAGACCATGGTGCTAATGTTTCTTAAAAGAAATGTATATTACTGCAAATAGAAGATTTTTCTGATACTTACATATGGTATTAAAAGGTGTTGGTCCTCATTAAATAGTGTGGGACTATTTCTTCAGTAGTAATAGGTGAATCTTTTCTTTCTTAAAAATATGACATTAGGTGACATAGCATCAATTTACAGATACATTTACACAAATGAGAGGTGGACATCAATGTGTAGAAAGGGGGACATACAAAAGTATAGCAAAGATTATAAGTTCTTCTAAATTTGTAAATGAAAGACATGAGACAGGTAAAACAGAGAATTCAGATAAGCTAAAAAAAGTGTCATTGTTTAAAAAACAAGTGATGAGCTACAGAGGTAAGCATTCTGCTGCAGTGCTGAACATAACCAGAATCTTGAGTTTGAATTGTGCCTGATTGTTGTCTTGCATCCAATTTTCCTGCAATAACACCAAAGATAATGCAAAGCTGTCCCTAACTGTTGTGTATGTTGGAAACAGAAAGTGTGAAGTTGTCATATATTGAAAAGAATTCAAAATGTTTGAAACTGGAAGAGAGGATAACTGTAGTAAGTGATCAGCCACTCAGGTGTGAGAACAACTGTAGTTTCAGTCTGTGTTTTCTCGTTTATTTCAGTATGGTTGTGTTGATGACTAATCTAAATAAATAAATAAAATGAAATGTGATCAAGGACCCAAATCATGGATCACTTCTTTTCTTTTCAAAGCCTTAACTAAATGCCACAACATTTGCATGAAATTATGTGCTGAGCCTTTTAATTTTCCTTCTCAATTCTTTGATCTTCTTTTAGGGTGCTTTCAGCCATTTCCAAAGAGCTGTAGTTTGCTCACTACATTACTTCCCCCCCCCCCCCCCTCCAAATTCCTCTAACTTTGCAGTACTCCATTGATATTTTTTTTCCTTATAATTGTTCTATATATTAACAAGATTTAACAACATGAAAAATATATCTTCATAGAATAAAGACATATCTTTGGTAGTTATCGTACTGTAGGAGTGAAAAAAAGAAGTTACTCAGATAATGTCAATTAAGTACTCATAATGTGATGATACAGGTGACTGTGATTTTGCCTAGACAGAAGATCTCTGCTGAAGCCAGCCTTCAAACAATTATATTGGTAAAAGAAATAGGTAAAAACTGATGAAGTCATTAAATTTTCAAAAGTTACAAATTATCCTGTAAAGCTTCAGTGACTGCAAATTAGCCTTTGCTATAGCCCTCTGCTAACAATCTATAGATCATTTTATTATTCATGAATTTTAGTAATTTCAGGACACCACAGGTCATCTTATGCTCATTTATTTGCTAAACACCTTGTGCTGGTATGCCTGTGCTGAAAAATTGCTACTATTTACTTCCCACGAAACACACAAGCAACAAAGTAGTGGATTTGGCCCCAGACATCCACTATGCCAGGCAGCATATATATCTTGCTGTCAGGGAAATAAATGAGCCCTTAAATTGGCTGCAAAGCTTTAAGAACTGAAATTTATATGTCTAGTTATCAAACAGAAAGTTCAGAACACCTGCCAATATGAAGCATAATTGTGACAAACTGTTACATTTTACCTTTAACTTTTAAGCGTTAACACCACAACTTCATTACAAGAATCCCATCCTTCCTACCCCTCCTTTTTCCCTTCCTCCAGATCAGCTCCTCTCCAGAAAAACAGTCAGTACATCTATTTGCAAAAACTTAGCAACCATTGTTACACTGGGTCATCTGTCAGCAAATTAAAAAAAATACCAAAGATTTTAAAACTGCTAGAATTCCTTATGAGAATAACCACAAATTTTTAGATTAACACAAAAGGCTAGTTTTTAGACATTTGGTGTTTATAACCTGCTTGGAAGGCTTTCCACAGAATACCTACAACCATGAAAAAAAGCCCCAAACTTCTGGGTTCTTTGTTTTGTTTTGCTGTACCTTCAAAAAATCTAATTACCTCTATCTCCTTTCATTGACCAATTTCACCATCCTTCCTTCCGGGTCCCAGAGCACTTCTAACTGCAATGCAACTTTTGCTGCCACAAATGCAGCAATTACTAAATTCTTTATCCTTTATGTAAATGTTCCATAAAGAGGAAAACAAAACAAAAAATCCACTCTTCTCTGAACCCCCTTTTAACTGTATACTATGTGAACTCTAACTATTTTCCCTTTTGTGTGTGTGTATATCTCTGTGTTACCAACCACTAACTTTTTCACTGCATGTGAAAAAAACCCCAATATTTAAAGAGAAGATTTTCTTTTTTTCCTTCTGAGCTATCAAGGAAGAGAATATCTAGGCTGAATTTCCATTCTACATTTAAAAAAAAAGAATCAATAGAGAGAGCTTAAAAATTATTAAAGCCCTTGATGAGCTGCAACTTTCTGGTCCATAAAGTGAATATGACCAATCTGAGAAATAAATTAAATGTGTGACACTGAACTCCCTTTATTATTTTGACCATACTATTTATCTTTTTCCAGCTCACGGACACTATCTATTCAGGAAATTTGGTTGTGGATAAAGTAGTCCATTACAGTATTTTGTCACATTAACCAGGGTTTAAGTCAATGCCTTGGTCAAAACATACCTGTTTTTCTGACCTCTCGGGACCTGAATGTGTCGCAAGCATGCGCGTGTGTCTGTGTCTGTGTCTCTGTGTCTGTGTCTGTGTCTGTGTCTGCATGCCTCTGTGTGTGTCTGAGATGCATGCCCAGCTTCACTGCTGGTTGAACCTACAAAGGGAGCAGCAGCTGTCATGTCCCTCAGCCTGGGCAGAGACCCCAGGTCCACAAGCACCCAGGCCTGGAGCTGCTGGAGGTGGTGGCGGCTTGCTTTTGTATTACTGTGTTATCTCATTACTTCCCAAAACTAACAAATCTTTTTTCTCCTTCTGTTTTTCAAAGTTACAGAGTTACTATGCTTATGGAGACATGGACCACAGTGATTAAGAGCACTGTTTTCAGTGACTAGTCCTTGTAGGTTTCTCCACTTAAAGGGGGGAGAAAAAAAAAAAAAAAAAAAAAAAAAAGAAAAACGTCAAGTCCAAGTTAAATCAATTTCAGTGGCTTTGAATCTTGTCATGATGTTATAGATCCTGAAGCTAAAGCCCCTCTAGGACTGATAAGGCCCTTAATGCTCTGTAAATAAGGAATTAAAAAAAAAACAACACCCTTTGACATTTTTTAAAATTTAGCTTGTGACATGTTTAATATCACACGGCAGATGTAACATGCCACAGAGGCCACAGCTCACCAGCTAAGGTGAGCTAACTAAGCAGAACCACAAGGGGAGATTATACTCATAGCAAGGTTTCTTGTAAACGAGCTGAAGGGCATTAGCTGTGGATGACCTAAACAAACGTATGCCATAGTTTAACCACCACTTTAAACTGGAAAAAAAAAAAAGAAAAAAAAAAAAAGGATTTGACCACTCCTAATATGTCTTAACAAACCAGTCCTTGGATGTGGGAAAAATCATTCACTTTGTGTTTTGTTTTCACTGACTACAAGTACCTTGTGTATTAAGTTAACTCCCAGGAGAGAACATTCACCCAGTTGTCTCCGTTTTGTCACCCAGGGTTTGGCTACATGTTACAGGGTATCAGGACAACATTACGCTATGGTAGTTTCATTGGCTGTGAATACCTGGGTGTGGTGGTTCCCATTTCCAGGCTGCTTTTGTCACAGGATGGGCACAGGAATGTCCATTGCAGACCTTTTGCATGTGTGTACATTTTCATTGTTTGTCCTGCCTAATTTGTAGACATTATAGGGAGGATATAGCTAATGATACATACCCAGATACCCCATTTGGCTCAGTTTTTCTCAATCCAAAGCTGACATTTAGTCTTTGCAGTTTATAAAGAGAATAAAAGATGATTAGTTTAGGAGTAGATATTCACTTTGGAGGTATCTAAGAATAGGTGAGATAAGTTGAAACAAATAAGTTACATTTTTTATTTACCAGTAACATCAGGGCAAAATATGTCCACAATTTTCTGAGAGAATTTAAATTTATTTCTTTAGCTTTACAATTGTTTTCACATAAGAAAACAAACAAGCAGAAGAGCATATCTGTGTCAGCATTTGTTAAAAAAAACCCCAATAATATCAGGATATCTTAGATGTATGTAGTGAATAGGTCCTTCAAAGCTATTTTGTATTTTAATTAACTGAATATTTATGTAACATTTAAAAAAGCCCTTTTTTGATACAACAATAAACTAAGTACTTTTTATAGGTAGAATTCTTAAAAACAATTTTTACATTAGCAGCCTCAACACTACTTTCACTTGGCAAATTTACTTATTGATCTTTTCACATTTGTATATAATATAGAACACTCTGCTTTTCAGTGTCTTAAGACAGCAAATGCTTAAGTGGCAAAGACGTAATGTGGGAATAAATAGAGATTTAGCCTAACAGGCAGTGTTATGCATTATTCTGCTTGTAATGTGTTTTCCCCAGATGTCTGTAGCAGGGTTGGTTTTTTGGGGGGGAGTCAGGGGGTTAGGGGGAAGCTGGGTAGAGGGTCAATATATAACATGGATAGCTATGTATATAAAAGCTACACCAAACCCAAATTCTGCCTGTTTCAGGTTGGCGATTATTTTACGTAGAAATAGTCACATAGAAAGCCATATCTTCACTGTGACCAGATATTTGGTTTATGACAGCATAACTTAAAGTAGGCCTTGAGAAGTAGCAACAGTATATAGATCCACATGTATTCTTATATTTTAAATAAAATTGCTTTTGGAATTTCACAGTCCTATACAATTCAAAAGTGGTAAATAAAGAGAATTATAGTGTGATATTTTTAGCTTATGAACTTTTTCAGGCATTCTAGTACTGTGCTCAATAATTCACCTGACTAAGTTTGAGTTCTGGAAAGTTTTTGGACCAGTCTCATTTGACCTAATATCTACTAGAAAATTTGCTAGGCAATGTTAGTGGTTATATGCAAGGAACTCATCAAGTCATAATATGAAAAAAATAGAGAGGACCAGCTAGGTCTTCAGGTCAAATTTCAAACGGTAGTCCATATGTGAAAAACATGATGTAATGAAATGCCAAAAGCCAAGCACAGGAAGAGCCGCAGCTGTAGTATAATAGATCAAGAGCACTGAAAGGATCAAGTACCAGAGAGTTTATTTGTTAATCAAATTAACTAAAACTCCTAAAGGATCCTGAGAAGAATGGGAAGTTCATGGAGCCTGGTAACCTGACTTATAATCAGTCTTAGTTGTTGTCTCAAAAGCTTTCTGCCACGTTAGGAGTGGAATGGTTAATAGTGCACAGCAGACAAAGAAACGATTATTTGTAACCAGGAGAATCAATGCACATTGTTATGGTTATCCTGGTTCATCATGGTAGAGGTATGATAGAATATATCTTGGGGGAGATACTCCTACCTATAGATGTGACTAATCTTTAATGCTTTTGAGGAAAATACACCACCACCATTTACATTCAGAAATTCAATTCTGCATTAAAGGGGAAAACCCCCACAATCTTCCCTGCAGCACAGAATTAATATAGTTTAGTGTCAACAGTCTCTCCCAGAATGTTCTTGTATGCACCAGAGAACCTGTCTTGTTCTGCTTAGCCAAAATAAAAGGGAGACTCAATGAACTCCCTGTAAATTCTCAGGTAAATATACAAGAGGGAAAAAATCTAAGTTAAATGAATATCTGCACGAGCTCACATAGGTATATATTGGCCAAGAATAAATTTAGATACAAAATCAGAACCATGTTCTTAAGGATATTTAGAGCAAACACTTTGAAGAATCTTCCAAATGATGTAGTACAAAAAAGGGAAACCAAATGATTTAAGCATTTCAGTGGGAACGTGTGAGTAAATAAGAGAGTATCTAGAAATGGAAAATTGAAAAAAAATAAGAGATTTATTCCTATCCTTATCTTTTCTATCCCTGTGAATTATTATTTTTGTTTTCAAATGGCTGTTGGCTTTTCCAATATGCAAATAAGAACACACTTGAGCAAACAAATATCAAACTGTATCTAGTCATGGGCAATTTCTTTCTGAAGCTAGCACCTTAGCCAGGAGATTTGGTTTCTTCTGATTTTTCTGGCTCTAATACTGTGATCGTTAATGAGCAACTTAGGTAGTTCCATAACTTGGTATAACTGTTTCCTGCAAATGTACTCTGGCTTTTTGATAAGTGTTTCACCTGATAATGTGATAAAATGGCAGGAAAATAGTATTCCATATATATTTTTTTTCCTCAGTGCCTATGCTGTTTGCCTTCATCTTTATAATACAACTGTCTCCACTCCCTGTCTTCAACTGGACCATCTGTTTGATTTGTCTCTTTGGGATTTTTTGTTTGTTTTCTTTTTGTGGGTTTGGGGGGGGGTGTTGTTTTTTGTTTTTGGGGGGGGGTGTTGGTTTTTGTTTTTGTTTTTGTTTTTGTTTTTGTTTTTGTTTGTTTTTGTTTTTATTTAACTGCTGCACTACAGCTTTTAGCTATTGCACTTTTACAGATGAACATGTTTAGAGTTTTTTCCTAAGGGATGAAATTACCCCTAAATAACATTTGATCTTGACCTATGCTATTTTCTTAACCAAGAGATGTTGCTAAGGCACTTTGTACAAGTATGAAAAAATTACACTGAAATATTACTTCATCAGGGAAAACATAATTAAAATGTGTATCCAATATAATTAAAATGGGAATTTAACAATGTTTCATTAGTGATGGTCTCCATGACTCACAGGTAGCCCACATTTTAAAGAATTCAATCTCATTTATCTCTGTTTAATTACATGCTATAAAATACATCAAAATGTTATTAATTCCACACACATTATTCATGTTTACTCCATATTCACAACTCTTTACATCAGCAGAGGTTGTTTATTACAATGTTTGCTGACACTGTGAAGCAAACTCCTTCTGAATGTGGTTGATGAATACCTTCATCAGTAATAGTTTTGACCTAGTATATACCTATATATGTAAAACTATATATCTTCCATCACTTTCCCTGGACTTATTTTTTGGTTTGCTTCTTAGAAAGCACAGTTAACATGACAAAGAAGAATCTTAATAAGAAAACTCTTATGACTTCCTCATAAAAGAGGTAACTGAGTGATATTAATGTTATACATTAATTAATCTTTTAGTAAGTCCTTCCACCCTATATTCCTGCTTCTCTTTCCTCTTTGAGTTCAAACTTTATTTTCACAGATTGTAATGTCACTTTTTTATTCAGGAAAATTACTTCTATGGCTAAATTATGAACAGTTTATTATCTATCTCTTTACACCAATTTTTCCCATTTGTAGATGACTAAACGGACACCCTTTCTTCTTGTCTTGTAACTGTGTGAAGAACTCTATGTCTTTTTGTTTTAAGTTTAAATGCAACTAACTTGTGAGTTGAAACATACATGTTCTAGGTCACGTTTTTTAGTAGAAAGAATGGGAAATCATTTAAATCCTTCCTAAAGTTCATTGTTATTCAGGCATTACTGGAGAATTTCCAATACACTCTGTTCTCAGAAGCATCTGGAAAGTTAGATGTCATGAAATTTTGCCTAACACCTTAAAGGTTCATTCTATAGTGAATTTAGCGAGAAATTGTTTTATAATAAACTGACAAGTTTCAAAAGGAATTGAACATCTGAGTCCTAGACTTTTCCCAGGTTTCCAAGGATAATCACCATAACCTCTAAATTCTAAGAGTACCCGAAGCACCAGGGTGAAAACAGTTTTCACACTTCCAAACTGTACCACTTAAAGCCAAGACTGTAATAGAAGGTAAGATAGATCAAACATTCATCTGGAAAGGGGTGTTCCTGAGAATTTCTGACCTAATTTCTATATTTTATCTGATGCAATGTAAAATAAAATGGCATGACTTACTTAAAGCAAATTTAGTCTTGAGTTTCACAGCTGATTACCACAAACTACTTATTACCATCCATGAAGTTATTTATAAGATATGTAGATGTGGCACTTAGGGATGTGGTTAAGTGTTGGACTTGGAAGTGCTAGGTTAACAGTTGGACTTGATGATCTTAAAGGTCTTTTCCAACCTAAATGATTCTAAAATTCTATTATTAGGTATTTCAGTTCTGAGATTAGGTGGTTAATTTGGTCAAAGGTGGTTTTAGTCTAACATCTAAAGAGATTCCAACTAGATAATCTTTAAGGTCCTCTTCAACCCAAACTGTTCTATGATTCCATGTCTAGTTTTTCTCAGCTATCACAATGTCTGAAAAACTGGTCTGAAATGATCTAAGTGGTCTCCAAAGTTAAAAATAAAAATAATAATAATTAAAAAAAAAATAATTTGAAATAATGCTGTCTGGAACCAACAGAGACAAAGCCCAAACTATCAGATCATCATATCACAGTGAGTGTCTCAAACTTGTCTAATGCAAAACAAAGAAATTAGAAACCTCTTCAACACATACCACAGAGAGCAAAACTATGATCAAATAAACATTTTACCAATAAATACTTCCTAAGGTTATATTTTGCTTCTTAAATTTATCAGATTAACACATGACTAAAAATTTCTTAGAGCAATGCTAGGATGGTTAGATGATCACTTTGGTGAAAATATTTGGCACACAAATATCCTCTTATCTCAATTATTCACTCTGATTAGAAGAAGTTTTTCAGTGGGGCAAAAAGGACAGGAAAATTTGTGTCTAATAAATTGGGATGAATTAAGGTTTTTTGGATCACTAAGTGACCATGATTTTTAGTGTGAATTAATAAATACATGTATAATCAAATGCATGCCTATCTGTTAGATTGAATGGTAGAAGGGTATTTGTATGTGTCTTCATATGTTGCATTTAATTTATTCTTGTCATGTTGTCTGACTATATTAGTAAACAATTCTTATTTAGTACAAATTTTTGTAAACATTTTTTAAATATAGTTTTTTTAAAAAAATTGTTCCCTGGTTACATAATATTCAAGTAGAGAAAGATAAGAATGGTTCTTACAAAAGTATAATCTTTTTGTCCTAGTGAGACTGATGTAGATGAAATCTGCTATGTCAGCACATCTAGTTAGTATATGAATAATTATTTTTTGTTGGTGTTGTTTATTTCATGCTCTGTTAACAAAAAGCAGAAGCATAAGAAATGAACATTCCTGCTGTGTCAGAGAAGCAAATTTTAATTGTGAATGCATTAAGGGCTTCAAACTTTAAGTGAAACAAGAGTTATGCCACTTAATTCCAAAAGAAGCATTTCATCATTTTGGCTTTGGTTGTACATGGTACTGATGATGGCTAGTTCTGAAAAAAAAAAAACCAAAAACAAACAACCACACTTTCACTAAATATTATACACAAATGCTTTCTAATATATATGCCTTGGTAATGTACACATTAGTAATAACCATACATACATAGGTTCACATAAAACATAAAGTATATGCTCCAAGTACAATAATTTGTCAGTAAAATAAAATGGATTAATATCATGAAGTTTTTGAACAATAGAAGATGATTATCTATGGTATGTATTATTCATTCCATGACATAAGTTCAGAAATAATGTGAAGATTTTTATCGTTTTCCCTGCATAAATAGCTGTAATATGAGAGTGGATAATCTGGTATACACAAAGCCTAACTGGAGACCTGACATGGGCCCAGAGGGTGGTGATCAGTGGCACAAAGTCTAGTTGGAGGCCACGCTAACAGTGTATCTCAGGGGTTAATAATGGGTCCAATCCTGTTCAACATTTGTTAATGATCTGGATGATGGTGCAGAGTTCACCCCCTGCAAGTTTGCAGATGACACAGAATTGTGAGGGGTGGCTTATATGCCAGAGAGTCATGCCACCACTCAGAGCAACCTCAGGAGGCTGGAGAAATTGGCTGACAGGAACCTCATGAAGTTCAACAAAGGGAAGTGCTAAGTCCTGCACAGGGGGAGGAACAACCCCATGAATCAGTATAAACTGAGGCCACCCAGCTGGAAAACAGCTTGGCAGAAAGGGACCTGGATTTCCTGCTGGACCAACTTAAACATGAGTTAGCAATGTGCCCTTGCTGCAAAGAAAGCTAACAGTGCTGCATTATAAGTATCGCTGCCAGCAGATAAAGGGAAGTGATCCTTCCCTTCTACCCAGCACCAGTGAGACCACATCTGGAGTGCTGTGTCCAACTCTGTGCTCCTCACCACAAGAGAGACATGGTCATATAGGAACAGAGTCCAACAAAGGGCCATCAAGATAATTAAGAGACTAGAGAATGTCTGCTATGAAGAAAGGTTGAGAGAGCTGGGACTGTTCAGCCTGGAGAAGAGAAAGGTCACAATGTGTCTTCTCAATGTACATAAATACTTGAAGGGAAAGTGCTAAGAGGACAGAACCAGGCTCTTACCAGTGGTGCCCAGTAAGAGCACCAGACGTAATTAAGTACTCTCATAGTCTCTGTAAAACTTCTGTCTGCTCTCCCACTGTCTACTGATCCCTTTATACTCGGACATTCAGAGAATCATACCAGATGATAAATGAAAGTAAACATTAATACTGGAGGTCATCATTGCTCTCATTCACAAGTGCTATCTTATTGATCTCAAAGTGATCGACATAGATCATTTGGAACTAAGGAATCTGACTAAACTTCAGAAGTAATTATTTGATCAAAAGTATTTGAAAGTAAGACTATTAATGTAAAATCTATTTTAAAAAATCATTTTTATATCAGCAAGGTGCAAATTCATAGCAAGCAAAAGAGCAATGGAGGCAATTTTAAAGACATTTCCATTGTAGAACTGAAATTACTGGATTGAACCCGCTAAAATTAGTGCAAATTTACAATAGTGTTGCATGAGAAATTTATCCCAGGCAGCTTGCAAAGTGAAAGCTTGCAAACCAAAGGTAAAAAGTTTTACTAAAACCTCCCAGATTAATAAGTGCATGGCGGGGGGGAATGTAACGCTTGCCAAATTTAATAACAGGAAATGAACAGCTATAGCTTTTGATCTTCTAGCAGAAAAGGCAGCCCTTAAAAGCACTTGCATGCCTTCTTTTGTAATTTTCTTTCAGTCTCTATCTATAAGCTACTGCAGGGAGGAAAACCACTTAAAATTCCTTTTTAAAGAATCAGTAACTTGTCCACTTCTTTCCTTTTTCAGGTTGTTCTAACATTTGAGGAAAAATAATTTTTGAGGAGCAACTGGAAAGATGCCTCTGTCTTTCTGATGTGCAAGCCACAGCTCATACAGTAGGGAAACACCGTGTCAAAATGAACCTTGTCCAAATAGTAGCTCATCTTGATCTTACATGAGAAACAGTTTAAAAACATTTTCCTAGAGCTCTGGAAGTTATACTTCCTCAATAGTATAGAAATCCATGCATTGACTACAACTTGCAGTCATAAAGTAAGGGACTGGCAGGCTCCAAAGGATAGTGAAGCCTTGTGTGTAGAAGCAGACTGCACACTGCACTTCTGGCCTTTTATTTTTTTTTTATTTTTCTATTTTATTTTTTTTTTTAAGGTGACAAGTTCACAGAACTGTGACACTTCACAGTGGGGCTGCTACAAAACTTCTATTGAGTTACCCTTTTGTCACTGAAAGAAGTGTTCCTATCCATTCTCCATGGATTCCAGAATTAAGTTCTACTGAATTTACAATTGTTTTCCTCTGTTTGTTTTGTTTCATCTTGATCTGGTTCAAGCAATGCTTCTTTAAGGGAATGTCACCGGGGAAGAACAACTCTTTTCTTAAGCCACAGCAGTTGTGGTGCAAATTTAGTATCTAAGTTGTATAGTAATGACAACTGATCTCACTGTAGCATGAAAATGCAGTAGTAGTATGTATGTTTGCAGGTCAAATGTAAAAGTTAAAAGATAATCCAGATATCTGCATATTGTCAAATTATCAATGACAATAATTCAGTTTCCAGACTGAATGTATTTCTGAATCCTCTTCAGCCAAAAGATGGACTTTTTCTTATTATTTTTTTTTAAACAAAATTCCTGTTGGATCAAAGGGAAGTTAGGCAAGCTGTTTATCAAAAGAGAATGAAATCCTTATAGAAAAAGTAAAACAAACCATCCTATGAGTAGACAAACTGCTGGAGTTGAATTTTCTGTGAATCTTTTCTTTGTGTCCCAGTTTTTAAACAGCTACGCTGAGGCAGCATGACATCTGGTTGACTTTTTGGTTGCATATAGCTGGAGGATATCAATGGTTCTGTGGAAAATAGTAGGGGTTGGTTGGTTGGTTAGTGGTTTGGTGGGTTTTGTGAGGTTTTTAAATTTTTTATTATGGTTTTTTATTATGTTTTATTATGTTTGTTTAATTTTAGTGTAATTTCTACATGTGTTCATGTATCTAATTTTTTTTTTACTTCATTCAGATAATTTTACATCCTCATTAGACTTCACAGATTTTCATGAGAGATCTGAAATAGCAGAAGAAGCATTTGGATGATGTAAAGGAGCATGAACTCTAACACATTCCTAATACTCTAAAAATGATGTTTAAAGCAGGGATCATATTCTTCATAAAGAAAATATACATTTTCCTTCTTGTATTCTCAAGTAGTGAAAATTTTCCATCTGTTACTTTATGGTATATTTGCTATCATATTAATGTATAATATTACTAAAGTTGAAATAAATAGCAGTTATGCTCAAAATCGTATTGACGAGAAAAGACAAAACATATTTTATATACAAAGCCAAGAATTTACTGTTGTTATAATTGGAACCTTAAACAAGATGTAATGGGATTCAAAACCAAGAACTGTTTCAATTATTGCACAAAAAGAAAGAATACTTCTATATTAAATATGTATAACTAATACTTAATAATACAGTTAAAATTGTTATACACACAGTTTCTACATTTTTAACCTGATGGTATACACATCCTTCCACTGGTCCTTGGAACTCTAACTTCTGTGGTTTTATTCTCGTGATGGTGGGCTGAGGGTGTATTGTGAGCTGTTAGGATGTGGAGTTTTTTGCCAGGGAGAAATATGATGGTCATGTTGATGGTTTCTTCTTCCTCAGTCTAGGCTTCACCTGGGGTTGGCTTTTTTTGTGTACTTTCTAACATGCTTCAACACCTTGCTATTTTTTTCATTGGTCTGTAATTTCATGTTAAATTTGTATTTCCTATGTATGGTATCCCTTAATGCATGTTATATACTACTTTGCTGTCCTTATTTCCCTTAAGACTAATTTTATTCAGCTCCAGGTCCGCATTTTCTTAATAGAGCACTGGTGAGTTGTTATCTCATGTCTCCACGCCTGTACTCCTCTGGGCCTCATCCTGTGTCTCCACTCCTCAAAGTCTCTGCTCTCACACCACTACTCTACATCACTGTTACAGTCATAAACATTTCCCTCTGCACAAAATAACTGTTTCTTGCTGCTATCCATGTAAAACTATGGCTTCACCATCAAACAGAAGTAAAGCAAATGAGCCAGTGCTGGTTTTCAGAAAGCCAGGCAGTGCAGGCCTGACAGGCCTCCGTCCCGGGGCCTTGCAAACCCCATACAGAGCCTATGGCTAGTGGGGTGGGTTGACCTCAGCCTGCAGCCAAGTACCTGCTCAGCTACTCAGTCACATATTCCCCCAGGAGAACAGTGGAGAGAATCAGAAGGGCATAAGAGAGAAAACTCATGGGCTGAAATAAAGGAAATTTAATAAGTGTGCAGGCAATAAAGCAAAACAAGGAGTTCATTCACTGCTTGCCGTTGGCCAGCAGGTGTTCAGCCATCTCCAGGAAAGCTGGGCTCCGTCACACATATCAGTTACCTAGGAAAACGAGTGTCCTAACTCTGAATGTCCCCCCTTCCTCCTCCTTTCCCTGAGGTTTTCTTGCTGACCATGAGATTGTATGGTATGGGATATCCCTTTGGTCAGTTGGGGTCAGCTGTCCCAGCTGTGCCCCCTCCCAACACCTTGTGCCCCCCCCCCCCCGGCTGCTCACTGGCATGGCGGGGAGAGAAGCAGAAAAGGCCTTGGCTTTGTGTCAGCCCTGCCCAGCAACAGTTAAAACATTGCTGTGTTACCAACACTGTTTCCATCAGAAATCCCAAACAGAGCACCAACCTAAATACTATGAAGAAAATTAACTCTGTCCCAGACAGACCCAGTATGGCTAGGGACTACTAATGGCAATACTGCAATACAGGGTTACAATAGCAATTAAAGTACTTTTGCTATTTGATACAAATCTCCCATGATATCAAAGATAAAACCTTTTCATCAGATTTAGATATTTTAACTGTTGATGTTTGCATATGAATGAGTCACCCTATATAAATACATACTATGCAAAAAATGACTAAATAAAAGTTGGAACTGTGAAGGCAAAATTCAACTTATCTTGAAGGAGATGTTTAATATAGATTAGATGAATCCTGTCCTAAACCAGGCTATTTCTTCCCATTGATTATGGAAAGATGATGGCTTGTTCACCTGTAGTAGACAGATGATAGGTGAGACAAATCATAAAGCAGCCGCCTTTCTGTGTGTTTGTGCACTTAACCTAAACAGTTTAGGAATGTTAATTAGTTCCCAAGTCTAGCATACACCAGTTCCACCGCTGTAGTGTAGCTTTTGAGAGACAAAACCTGGTTCACCACCTAACAGGTAACCAAAGGACATCTCACCTGGATCAAGTTAATCTTTGCCTTTTCTCCTTTCCTCTCCATACACAACAAATTGATGTACAGCCTGAATAAATCAATCAATAAATAAAACAACTTAGCAAACCTGAGTTTAGACACATGTAACACCAATAGGTGCATGCAACAGAGATGAGTGAATATTCACATATGCCACATAATAAAATGCAAAATCCCCCATTGTTCTTGATGCAGTTCTTCACATCTTTGAAAGACTGAAATTAATAACCCCATCTTTGTTTTCATACTCGTGTCATAATTAACACTTTCTAGAATTAAAAAGATTTTTTAATTACAGGTTTTTTTATTATGTAAGTACTTAGATTCAACTGCAACTATTCTTTAAAGTTTAAATTAGTTTTTATTGCTATTTCTATATAACTGATCATGACTAATGAAGTCTGATTCATAAAAGCTATATGACATTGTATTTAACTCACTTCTTATCCTTCCCTGTGTTTACTAGTATTAAAAAAAAAAAAAAAATACAGAAAATCATTAAGCAGGGACGGGGTGAGTAATTTTATTTTATTGCAGAACTTCACTTGGCAAAAACAAAATAATGAGCTTATTTTGATTTGCTTTTTTATTTTTCTAAGAATAAGTAGTATTCAGGGAGAAATTAATAGCTGGTATTATATTTTAAATAACATTTAAATGAATAGTACATTCAAGATGAAATAACAGATACCCTGATTTTTCTTGTGCAAAAGAACAAGAAGAGAAAAAGCTGCTTTCTGGTATATATCATCAGACATTGCTGTAGATTTTGGTTCTTGGAGGCACGTGTACTCCCTTTCATGGCACAAGTACATTGAAATCTGAATTTGGCAACTTAAGTTAATGACAAACTTGCTTCTATGACTTTTAAAATGCTGACTGAAAAAAATTAGCTCAAAGAGGGTTATTTATTAACCTTTTTACCATTATTAGGACTGTAAAGTCTGAAAAATAAATAATTTTTAACAGTTTTCTAACATGGAGATAAACCAAACAAAATGTCAAAGATTTGTAAAGATATTTTTATGATGTCAGCCCTCAGTATTATGTTTGCTTAGGTGATTTGATGTCAATCTGGGATTCTGGCTCAAGATAGAATACAGTTTTTTATGAAAAGTGCAGATATTTCCTACATCCCTTGAATAATTTTGTCATAGGATGTGAGACTCTGAAATGTCTACAAAGATGGTCTAATTACGTCAGAATTCTGACTTAATATTGCAAATATTTTTTCCAAAAGTTTCGGGCAATGTTTTCACGTTCTACATGTTTAATCCTGAAATTGACTTTTCTTTCCCACTTTCTTAATTCACAGTGACAAAGATAAGTCAGCTTTCCCCAATACTGCCTAATTATTAAAGTTTCAATTATTACTAGTCATCATAAACTACTGTGGTCTTGTTAAGATAAACCCCCTCTCTTATATAGTTTATTTATTTCCCTCTTTATAATATGCTGTGTAATATCTTTTTATTTTGTCCTTTTTTTTTTTTATGTGCGCTTGAAACTTTTTACTTTGTCCAGAAATAAAAATTCTGAGGTGGTTAGAAACCACAGGCTTCAGAAAATATGACAATTATTTTGTAATGTATTCAACAAGTTATCAGTCCCAATTGCCCTCTGTAAGGTTTGGACTGTACCTCACGGCAAATACTATTGGCTATTTATTTCTAGTAAAGCCCATGCTACTCAGAAATTGTGTTTGCCTTTGTAAAATACTCCCAGAGAGTTTCTTTCTCACAGATTATTAGGTTACATATTAAATAAATAAACAATAATAAAGGAGACAGAAAACCCTGACTTGTATTGTTCATTGTAGCTGATGTAATACACATGACTGTAAGATTAGAGGCTTTTCTACATAGATCTGAAGAAGTGTCATCAATCCATTAAGTCAGGCAGTCTCAGAGTTGCACAAATGGCAGGAAAAAGAATGAGGTGCCTGTGGTATGCATTAGTAATCTTCAGTGTTTCTTTACTTCTTTTTTTTCCTTAAAAATTCCTAAACTTACAAAAAATTACTTTCACAACAAAACATTAAAGTGACAGTGTTTCCTTCTGTTAAATATATGTTACTGTCTATTTTTGTCTGAGAATTAAAATACCAGTATTGCAAGCAATAAGGTTCTGGTTAAAAAAAATAAATAACTGCTAGACTACTACAGCCACTGCTCATCAGTTGCAAAACTGAGTGGCAATAAATAGAAATACAAGGAATATTTTATTACTTTTCTAACAACATTATACTCTTTTCTGAGATTGTTATGGGTTTTCTGTAGGAAATGTTACTCACACATAGGAGCATATCATTGAGTTAATTTACTGAAGACAAAGCCTAAGAATAAAGAGAAAGAAAAGTATATTTGACAACCTTAGCACTGTTGACAAATCATACATTAATTCCATAGTTTTCTTTCTTAACTCTAAATGATTCTTTACTAAGCTGAAAGAAAGGGTAAAGATGAAGCTAACAACCTCATTTTGTAAACAGCATTCCCAGCTTTTACTCTGCCAATCTTCTGACTCACAGCAATGCCAGCTGAAGCAGAAAGCAGATGTGAAGCTGCAAGGGTTAAATAGTAAGAGTAGCTCTTGGGCAGCAGCTGTTAGCAATAAAAGAGGAGTAGATGGGCTTGATTGGTGGTTAGTCTCAAATGCTTCTGTGTTAACTGGATGTTCTCTCTGTTAGCTCAGGAATGATGATAGGTATCTATGCTGAACCTGGGATAGGAATCATGATACTTTAGCTTCTTTTGTGCGTAATTGCTAGTACTGAGAAGGGGATGAGAAGAGCTGGTGGCTCATGATGATCCAGCTCTGGAAAGAATTTCCTAGGTAAGGGCTGTCTAGAACCTTCTTTTGGATCTTAGAAGCAGCTATGTGCTATTCCCCATACTCAGCTCAGGTTTAACAGAAAACTTCTATTTTTTGCTGATATTGCTGGAAACTGAGCTTTTTAAGAGCCCCTTTTTGCTAACATATCTGAAAAGACTTTATAAAAGTGACTGTATGATTTTTTTCATATAAATATGGAGTTTGCACATAGGAAAAAGGAGGGGGTGAGAGAGAGGAAAAGAAGAAGATGGAAACCAAACAGGTCCAAGTCCAGCACCAGGGACCTTGACTCCACTTACCACAGAACTTAAGGGTAGGTGTTATCCTTACTTATACGAAAAAGAGACTGCCCATTATCCCTCTTTCTCTCTCACACACTCTTTCTTTCCTCTCTCTGAACACTCTAAAAGGTTTCTGTCTTTAGTCAGTTATTTCTGGTGTAAGTTTCTTTAATTTGTAATTGCATGATCTCCCAGTTTTGGGGGACCTGTTTGTCAGAAGAATCCCTGGGAATGTCACTCCTATCTGACAAAGCTGAGAGTTGCTGCACTAACAAAGGACTGACTAAAAGTGTGATTCTTTTTTCATAGCACAAATCTTCTTTTACCAGCAAGTATTTTCAAGCAACCCTGTAACAAAAATATGTATGCTTGTAGAGTCGTGTTAATGTATTTTATTTTCTGACAAATTAGACTCTGAATTTATGAATATCATGATGCCTCTGTGTGATTTTGGATCTTAGCCTGCACACTTGCCACCCTAAACCTTAGAGATCTCAAATGCGCAAGCACCCTTTGAACCAATTTCCACAAACTGGTTTCATTTCTACACTCTCCCTTTGTGTACATATGGCTCCAAGCCACATACAAAAGACATGCATAATTTTAACATTTAATAGCATGCATAAAATTAACTATCCTATATTTTTAACAGAAAAGCTCAACAAAATCTCGGACAAAAATAAACCTCTGCCTCTGTTTTCATGAGACTCCTTCAAAAGCATCCTTCTTTTAATTGGTAGTATGAATGATAGGTGCTGACTAAAGAATATGTGAAGTGTAGGAAGAAATACACTATGACAAGCATTCTTTGCACCCTTCATTGCTGCATTCTCATTATGAGCTTTAGTTAAATCCATGTACCAGCTAAAGGCAGCTAGTCAAGAGACTTGTGAAAGGCCCTTAATTCTGGAACTCAGCAAGAACAGTGTGTGTGTATGTTATTAGGACAAGGGAGTTTTATCAGTAATTGCTCTTCTTTGTGAAGTACTGAGTAATTGCTGCAGAAACAATCTCAGAGGCCAGCCCTGGCTCACGCAGTCACCTTTTAGAGGAATTCTGTTATTATTTTTACATGTTCATATTGCCAATTCTAAAGGAGCTTGATATTTTTTTTTAAGGAGAATTATTTTAAAAAGAAATGTTTCTGCATAGTAAAGCTCAGTGTAAGAGTGTTCAGGCAATTGTTACAAAGACCTTCAACAGCAAAAATATTTGTATGCTAATGGTCTTGTGTATTTGAAAGAGTGTATCCAGCTAGCACTGGCAGTTACCTAAGCCTACTGAAAGTGAATTATTTCCACCTGTCACTGAACTTCTGTGTGCCCAGCTGCTCTGGGCAGCTCAGCCCCACCCTGTCTTTGGCTTACTGGGACTTCCAAAAAAAGAATGTAGTTAGACTAAAACAGTTCTCATAATGATATAATGATTGTGCATAAAGCTTTGTTCACCTTAATTGCATCCTGATCAAAAATCTTAAAGGAAAGAAGGATCATTAGATCATTTTGACAATTACTTTAAGATGTATGCTACATAAAGTTTATGTCCTGTCTCCAGTACTGCAGTGGAATATATCTTTTTTTAAAAAAAATTCATCAGTACCATAATGCACACATGATAGAGGCACAATTTTACAATAAAATGATCACTGAAAAAAAAACCAAACAAACAACAACAACAAAAAAAAACTTTACAATTGAGTAAAACCTTACAACTGGGTATCTTCAGGTACTTTCCTAATACAGTTTTCTATACTATACTGCTGAAGTACAAAGTATGAGTAGAATTAGGGAACAGAAAATTCAGAAAAATCCAAACTGAGATAATTTCATTTGCAAATCTCTTTCCACTACAGCCTTTCCAAATTCCTCTTGTTTTATTTTTCTTTGTTCATTATAATAATGAATATAAAAAGTAGTAGAGGTTGAGGTTGTTTGCAACAGAAAGGAAAAGCACAAAACACTGAAAACAGAGCAAAGCAATTCAGGACAAAAGTTTAGTGTTACTGGCTGCATCATTAGAATTGCAAAGTAATTTTGTACAATCTGCTGAGCATGCCCTGTTTTGTAAGGCATCAAATATTACCTTGGATATAAAGTCCATCCCCTTTGGCAATTTCCAGCTGCTTCCATTTTTAATTGTTATAGTCAGCTGTACAGAGGTGTTGTGACATTTAACAAAACCTGTTTGTTTGCCTTCTGCAATGTGTGGCTGTAATGAAGTAAGATAATACACCAACAGGTCCTGATTGCCCTGACCGTGCTTACCTGGCACCCTCACCAGTGGGTCCAGGAGTGACATTCAAGCTCCTCAGACCATGGTCCTAGCTAGGCCTCAGTCATGTTGTAGATGAGCCTGTATCCAACCCCGCTAAGTAGATAAAAATTTTCTTAAGTTGTCCTGTGTATGCATGTGTGGACAGCTAGTTAGGAAGTAAAAATTGTCTCTTTTTAGCAATGTTTGCTTTATGCAGTTTGTTTTTAATTTAAGATGCTTCCTTTCGTAAAACAAAAAAAATAAACCAGCAATGATAAAATGCATGCAAATATTAACTCCAGTATTCTTCAAATTTGTTGTCGTTTTACTTCATGTGCATAAAAATGTTTTTGTTGTACTATAAGTTTAATTCCTCTTCAAACCAATAAATTAGTATAGGTCTTAAACAACCACAGACTGAATTTCCATTTTTTTTTTTTTTTTTGGTAAACTGCTGTGGTTCTTTTTTTTAGCAGAAAATCCAGGTATTGAATTAATAGCTCCTCACATAGGTAAAACTATTACAAATCCTTAGGACTACAGTAGAACAAAGTTTTTAGATTCCATAGCTTGAAAACTGGGAAAGATTCAAGCAATATGAGAGCCAAAAGACAAATAAATCTGTTTCTCTAGGCTGGTACATGAGATATTTAACAGGTGTGTGGGATGTAACTCTTTAAGAAAGCATATCATCAAAAATTAAATTATTAAGGGCTTATGTGTGAGAAAAAGTGCACGGGCAGTTGTTGCTAACAGGTTTCATTAGCTATGAATAGTAAGCAGACACAGATACATAGATATTTGTACCATTTTCAGTATCAGTGCTCAGTGGTTTTAGATAACATCTTAAGTATTAAATGTGTTGGTTTTTCCTTTTATTCAAGTAACAGCAATGTTTTCCCGGTGCCTGTAGAATCATAGAATCACAGAATGCTTTGGGTTGAAAGGGACCTTTAAAGATCACCTACTCCAGCCCCCTTGATGTGGGCAGAAAATCTTGCACGTAATCAGGTTGCCCAAAGCCCCATCCAACCTGGCCTTGAACACTTCCAGAGATGGGACATCCACAGCTTCTCTGGGAAACCTGTTTCAGCATCTTATGACTCTTATTATATTTTTTTGTCCTTATTTCCAGTCTAAATCTACCTTCTTTCAATATTTTAAAACTGTTGTCCTTTGTCCTGTCACTACAGGCCCTGGCAAAACGTATCCCTCTCCATCTTTCTTGTAAGTCCCCTTTAAGTATTGAAAGGCTGCAGTAAGGTCTCCCTGGAGCCTTCTCTTCTCCAGGCTGAACAACCCCAGCTTTCTCAGCCTTTATTCATGTGAGAGGTGTTCCAGGCCTCTGACCATTTTTGTGGCCCTGCTCTGGACTTGCTTCAACAGGTCCATGTCTTCCTTGTGCTGGGGACCTCAGAACTGGACATAGTACTCCAGGCAGCGTCTCACAAGAGCAGAAGGGAAGAATCACCTCCTTTGAGTTGAATCACTTCTTATGACTGACCTGCTGGCCGCAAGTTCATTTCATGCAACCCAGGATATGATTGGCTTTCTGGGCTGTGAGAACACATTGCTGGTTCATATACAGTTTTTAGTCTACCGGTATCTCCAAGTCCTTCTGCACAGAGCTGCTCTCAGTTCGTTCATCCCCCAGTCTGTGCTGATACTGGGGGTTGCCCTGACCCAGGTGCAGATTCTTGCATTTGGCCTTCTTGAACTTTATGAAATTCACAAGGGCCCACTCCTAAAGCCTACAAAGGTCGCTCTGCATTGTATCTTTTCCCCCAAGCATATCAACTGCCCTGCTCAGCTTGATGTCATCTGATTAGAACAAATCACGTTTAACTATACAATATACAAAAAAATTATACTGGCAGTTTCTCTTGCTTGTACATAACTAACCTTTATTTGAAATAGCCTGCCTTGAAACAACTTTCTCTTTCTTCTTTATATGGGCTACAAATAGCTTGTACAAATGACCAGTAACTTCCCTCTACATTTTAGATACTAGAATTGAAGATTTTTCAGGCATAGGAAGAATATGAAATACTGGCTCTGAACTGTCACAGCATGACAGAAATGAAGATATTTAATTCAAATTTGTGTTAACTTACTCGGCACTTAACTATCATATGTAATTTGTTGTCTCACAGAATTTTTATGTATATGCTTAAGATTGGAATTTTACCTCAGAATCAAATAAATGTAGAAAACAGGTTCTATAAACTCCCATCATAATTCCTTAAGCCTTAATTTTAAGTATCCTTTTTTGACAAATAAAGCTTCATAGACAAGTGATGCAAACTTAAAATTCTTAAATATTCTTGGCTGAGTTACCTTTTAAGTCAGATGCTTCCTATGTATTGAAAAAAGGATAACAAAAACCTGTGGCTTTAATATAGAATTTAAGTGATCAATTTCTAATCTAAGTGATTGTGTAATAAATTTCAATAAATAATCAAATTAATCTTTATTTTCAGTAATTAATAACAAATTCTCAAACTTTTTGCATAATCTGAAGACTGTTCTCTTAAATATGAGCCTTAAAGGAAAAAGAAATATATCTAAATAAGCTTCACAGGACAGAGCCTAGTCAGTGTCATGGAAAACAAAAAATAAAATTGTAAATGAATGTGTAACAGCAAAATATAATTCCTTATATAGAGATTAGTCTGTAAATCAACTGGAATTTTTTACTAGTGAGGACTGTTTTGTTGTGTTTTTTTTTAATTATTATTTTTATACAAACAAGACTATAATATCAGAAACAGTCACAAAGATCCAATGTCTTGCCTAGACTCTTTACAAACAGTCAGTATGAATACTAGTTAAATCAACCAAGGCCTGTGCTCATATATATATATAAATCATCTACACCATCCTTGAGTTCAGTAATAATCATAACAAGGAAATATTGATAATTTGTTGATTTATTTTTGGGAACCAAGCCTACATTAAATTTTAGGGCTTTATTTGATTATTTTTCTTGGTACTTATACAAAATACATTAACAATATATTTGGGGGGGGAGGTGTTGAGTGTTTTGGTGTTGGGGAGTAGCGTTTATATTTTTCTTGATGATATAGTGTAATGTACTATGATATCAGCACAATGGCAAACACCCAGAACATTGTGACTTTGAATTAAAATAAAACTAAATTTTATCCTTTTAATTTTTAAATTTTAATGGCACCAACATTTACACTCAGAATTTCCTGAACTTATTTTTATAGCTGGCTCTCCTTATTTCCAGCATGTGAAACTAACATTTCATAGGTATGTTCCAAAGCTCAGTTTAAAACAAAACTAAAAACTAATACAGCACTTTAGATTTGGAATATTTGGCCAAATAGCCAAAGTAATGTATTGCAAAAATGCATGGTGTCTGAAAGATAAGCTAATTAATGCTTTCATTTCTATTTAAGCTAACAGAAGCAACTGATCTTGGTAGAGATGAATGATTTTTACAAGTTTAAGAATACTCTTGTTACCTCCCTTACTTGCATAATGTTTCACCTAATTTTAAGACAGATGTATAAAATCTTCTAAAATTACTTTGGTTATATGCCTTTTTTTGTTGTTGTTGACACAAAGTGAGTTGGTTGAACGATGCATTTGATATAACTGAAGTCAATGATGTAAAAAGGAAACAGGTAAACCTCAATAATCTTTCAAAAGACTAAGACTTATTAACAACAAAACAAATAAAAAACCCCCCACATAAAATAGTGAAACATATGACCACAAAGTGGACTGAAACCTCTGCATGATACATTGCAAGGGCTAAATTAACTGTATTCCAAAGGGATACAGGCTTAGAAAACCATATTAGAAACTAATACAAATTAAGGATATTCTGATACATCCATCAGGAAGTTAAACAAAAGGAACTGAAATACTGAAAAACAATCCTTTCTACTGACACACACACAAAATAGTAACAAAATAATATTACAAATAAAATGTGTTTGTAATATTTTTAAAAGTATTTTTTTTAATGGATGTAAATATTGACTACATATGTCACAAAGTTACTTGTTACTATTTCTTGCCACTGACAGTGGGTAGAGAGCTCAATTGTATGGAAACAGTACCAGTAGTACTGAAGAACTTTTAATAGACAAGGTAATATTTACAATACAAAGGCCTTGCTTCTCTCAGGAAAAATTTCCTTGAAAAGTCAAGTCAGTGTTAAAAGGAATTGGAGCTAATGATACAGATCACAGCAGGCAGACCTTTTTCAATAAGTAGTTAAATTGCAATATTTCATGGATTAGAATAATGTCGAACCTGAATTAATAGAAAGCAAGTTAATTTCTCCTGACTTCTGATAGAGGTTCCTGGAAGCTCCTGCAAGCCACAGTTCTAAAACCCCATACCAGAAAGGGCGGACAACAGCATTTAACTTAGAGACTCATTTAATGGTCAATATAAATATGTTTAGTCTACTGTAACTAGAACAATTCTGAGTTCAAGCATGCTGTTTGGGGACCTAGCTGGGTACAAGACCTTATCTTCTGCTTCTCTTGTTTGTGAGAAAAAGGGAATTCAGATGGTTGTTTTTTAAAGTTTGATGTGGATTTCTGCACAGCCAAGCAATCTCAGCAGTTAGCCCTGCAGGATCCCATGTAACTAAGAAACATCCCAGAAGGTAAACAAAGAAGCAGCCTATAAAAAGACTTCAATAGTAAAAAGTCAACATGGGAATATCTTAATTAATGTGTTATTTGCTTCTTATTTACTATGGAAGAAATTGGAATTTCAGGTTGCTACAAAATAAGTTCTTATTGAAAACAATGCAGAATGCATCAATTTTAGCTTTGTTCCAGTATATAGAATAACCTTTTAATATTTATTCAGTAAGGTTCCATTGCTTCAGGTGATACTGTAAAAGAGAAATCAATAGGTCTTCACACAGATTTAGCTGTTTATTTACCTACCTAATTTAAATCTAACCAATTGCCTTCCCCCAAAGAATGTAGCATAAATAAGACTTCAGCATGACCTTTCCATATGACCATCAGAGAAATTTTTACTTATGAAAAAATTAGGAGATAAAAATGAAAACTTCTACTATTAAGTTATATTTTTTTAAGTATTTGTTAGATATGATTTTTTTTCAGTGTTATTTTATATTAAACACTCAATAAAAGTAGGGTAGATGTATTTGTTTAAACAATTATATTTTATAGTTACAAATTTAATTAGGCAGGACTATTTGCACAGCAGTTCATTTACATAATGTAATTTATTTTATACCAGTTCACATTCCCTTGGTATAAAACAGAACAGAAAATTCTTATTTTTATTAGGGTATTTTTGATCAGTTAATCAAGACAATGTTCCAGTTACAAGAAAACAAATAAATGCCCATGCAGAACTAATTTTCCAGTGTAATGTATATTATTTTTAAAGTTGAATATATTCAATGGGATTATCTTTGTCTCCAACAACAGCAGTAATAATCATAACATTTATGCCACTATGCCTGCATGTTCTGTTTACAGTCACAACCTTCATTGAAAGTCTTCTATGTAATGTATGTCCATCATTAATAGCAGCAGTGACTTCTTTCAACATCATTCCTTTTGCAAAACACATGAATTAGATACCACACCTCTGCTATATAGATATAGTTCAATAACTCTAAGAATCACAGAATGGTTGAGGTTGGAAAGGACTTCTAGAAGTCATCTTGTACAATACCTTAGCTCAAATAGGGTCACCTAGAGCTGGTTTCCCAGGATCTTGTCCAGACAGCTTTTTAATATCTCCAAGGATGAAGAATTCACAATCTGGCAACCTGTACCAGTGTTCAGTCACCCTTAGAGTAAAAAAGTGTTTCCTGATTTTTCAGGCAGAGCCTCCTGTGTATCATTTTGTGCCTGTTGCCTCTTGTCCTGTCCCAGAGCACCACTGAAAAAGAGTCTGACTCTATTTACAACCTCCCATCAGATATTTATATATTTGGATGACATCCCCTTAAGCATTCTCTTCTCCAGGTTGAACAGCCCCAACTGTCTCAGCCTTTCCTCAGATGTGAGATGCTCTAGTTCCTTCACCATCTTAGCGGCCCTTTGCTGCACTCTGTGCAGTAGCTTTATCTTTCTCTTGTACTGGGAAAGTCAGTGAAAGAAACAAATTTGAGATTTGTCCTAACACTTATCTAGAATAAGTGAAAGAATTTGTTAAAGGAAGAAACAATCTCATTGGCTTAAGTAAAGTCTAAACAAGATGGCAGATAAAAGCTGAATTTTGGTGTACTTCAGGGATAGAGATTAATCTCCTAAATCTACAAGCAATGTCTGAGGAAGCCTTGCCAGTAGTCAGACACTTCTGCAGCACAGTAATGAAGCAAGACCATGACGTAACACTTCATGCTCTGTTGGGATTTCTATCTTGATGGAAGTCCACGGACCATGTTTCCATCATTGTTACTACTTTATGGTGTGATGCAGGTAGTTAGTGAGGTATACTTCCATAGAAATGTTAGTGGGGTTATTCTGTCTTCAGCAACTTTCTTACTTAACCTAAGTATACCATAATTATTTGTTAGGAATTTTAAAAGCTATGTTTCTGACTGGGTGGGGAGGGGATCACACGACTTGCCCAAGAGTGATTTACTTTGAGAGGACATTTAAATAACTGGCATTTCATATATCAAATGCCTTAATTTTGTAAATTGTAGTAACCAGAAAAAAAATAACCTTTATTTTAAATCTCTGATCTTACTGTTCTTTATTATGTGATAGAAGCCTTCTCTTTGATTAGAACACCAAAGGGATGGGTTTATCAGCAGTACAGTTCATTTTTGTTATGTATACCTGATAGCAAATTTCCAGACTCCCAAAATAGATATAATTATTTTTCTGTTGTTTTTTGTTAGATCATTTTTTTTTGTTTTCCCAGACTGCTCCAACCATGGTAAGCTCTAGCTACTGGTTGAAGTCCTTAAGGAAATTTAACATCTTATGAATGCAAGAAACACAAATACAGTGGTGGAATTATGTAGCTGTATTTCTTAACTTTTAAACTGTGAATATTCAAGAATTTTATATGGACATTAAGATAGGAAGTAGAATGTTTTTACATTTCTTCCTCTTGATCTCATAAGATTGCTTTTATCAAGATTGCATTTTATCAAGTTTAGGCAAGCTAATGTTCTCTGCTACTTTGCAGGAAGAAGCTCCATGCTTCTGTTTCTTCTTACCCTTCTGCATTTATGGGTATCTTGTTTCCCTCCTCCTTTGCTAGAGCTGACATTTTCTTGACCACATAGTGAGTTGATTCAGCTCACTAGGTTATCAGAAAATTATTTTCTCTTTCACTTGTTGAATTAGCTTTCTGACAAATCAGTAAACTAGTGTGTGGTCAGGCACAAAGAAGGACAGAGGAGACCCAAGTACCAGCGCTGGGGAAAGAGCATGGTATCCCTTTTTTTGGAGCACTAAGTCATTCTCTCAACTCAGCCTGTCTCATGTAAGTCCATTCTGGGTCCCACCATCTGGTCTTCCCCTTAACAAAAAAGACCATCTCTAAAATCTGTCTCATTAGTGTGGTCTGGGGACCTGCTTCTTTAACTTCTCTTTGGAAAGAGTAATTCATTGTTCTTATTTTGAATTTGCTGTTTTGTTGATGAATATTTTCAGTGAGCTCTGAGTGGTCTGTCATTACTAGCACTTCTCTCAGATGCCACATACACTGGCATAAACTCATCCTGTTGAAAGCAAACTACTGAATTAGGATTCGACCACTTTTTTCCAGGATAATTTGTTAGTCTTTAGCCAACAGGAAGCTCAGCATAAAAGGTGAAGCTCACCAAGACAGTTATAATAAGAAGTATTTATGAAATATGAAGAACTCAGTTTGGACTAAATTTCTACCTAACTTTATATAAAGCTTCAATCAGCTACCCTTTATGAGAAGGAATAGAGACATTTTCTTCTAATACTATTAGAACTCCTCTTCTGGCTATATGCTAATGTCATCCCATTTATTCCTTACATTTATCTTCGGGTCTTAGCCCTTTCAACCTTCCATCTATATCAGATGAATGCAATAAATAATGACAAATGTCTGAACCACTGCTTAACATTACATCCCTGCACTTATTTGGCCTCCAGAATGGTGTACATAAGGTAAAGATGATTTCATTTACTATGTTTATTACATTGAAAAGAGTCTTTCTGAAACACATAAGCATCCTGAAAATAACAAACAGCAATATTGCAATTATCGAGGAGAGATGACTGACGGACACTTGTAAAAGCTTTAAAAACAATTAGGGATGGAGAGGGCATGACTGTCAGGCTCAAATACCAATCTTGTGCACCGCGAAGCCACATAATCATCCCTTATCCTACTCTAGGTGAGTACATCAGAAAGCAGAAGGATAAATTCAGGCATAACTGGTTATAATGTCTTTTCCCTCCCTCATTCAGTGTCTTAGATGTTATTCAGTTGCTCCCTTCTCTCAACATTTTAGTGTTCCTTTAATACTGGCGGCTAAAACAGGAGTGAAAAATATTCATGTTGACATTTGTATAATGAACAATTATGAAGAAAGTGATAGACAAGCTATCATCTTACTTGCTTAGATTCCTGGGTTTTAACACTTAACGTATTGCTATTTAGTATTTGCCCACATTAATTTTTTGCTGGGATATTAATTTTTCTCTTTGCACTAGGAAGACTTTTACATCTATTTATTGCAGAATAATTGTTTTCAGAATTACTATGGATTAAGAGTGCCCACTAGTGTCAGTTTCCGTATCTTAAATGAGTATGAAAAAATATTGGATTGGTATGGAAAACATTAAAAAGAACAACAGCAGGAAGATTATTAAAGTTTGAGCAAAATACGGTTTTAAATTAAAGCCACTGGTCTTCCCTTACAGAGCAAATGTTAATCTATGGAAGAAAAGTATGTGCTCTGAATAATGAGTAAGTCTGTAAAAAAATGTTCTTTGCTTAATAATTGCTTTCACACCTTTTGGGATCTGAAGATAAATTAAGTTGTGATTTAAGGCTGATACTTTGCCCCTTCTGGCATCCAAAACATCAGATCTAGTTTAGATGCATAACAAAAAATCTCAGAATAACTTCAATGGAATATTTTCATATGTACATTAGTTGGCATAATGAGTTTTGGAATGCAAAGAAATCAGTCATGCAATTCTCTTTATCCTCATTTCCATTTTGTTAACAATAAATAAAGGACATTGGTGGATACAATGTACTACTCTAATTTGAAAAGCATCATTTAGTACTTGTGCTACAAAAAGGTAACATTTATATAATTTGTGATGTATGAAGTTAGCCTCTAAAGGAGTGAGGAACAATGAACTACTAGGGAATGAAGTTAAATAATCATTCCACAGCAACAAATAAAAATTACTTTTTTTTTTTTTAGAAACGACAAATATTTTCTGTTGAATGTGCTTGTCTGAACATATCACTAGACATTAAAGTTTTTGCTCTCCCAACTGCAGATTTAAAAAGTAAGGAAATTTCTGCCGTGCTGGATGACATGTGTATGCTACTCTCAAGTATATCAACTGGAGTGATACTGGAATATTTAAGTTAGGAATTGGCCCTACACTGTAGAATTTACCTGACCTGGTTATGCACATTAGGAAAAAGTACATGTTTAAAAGAAATTCACTTTGATGGGCATAGGACTAGGCATGACTAACTTAACCATTTAGAAATGGAGCACTATATCATATTGTTCTGGACAAGTATTGTAGAATTCTTACAACAACAAAAAAAAGGACCCAATATTTCTGACATTGATGAGATGTAACAAGGCAGCCAATAGGAACTCCACTGCTGTTACAAAATGAATGTTATCATTCTCCAGAAAAGGAGGAAAACAGCAACTATGACTGGCAGATAGCAAATATTTCATAATAATTTAACAAATGCCTGGTAAGGATCAGGCAATGGTCCCCTTTAGATTTTTTTTTTATTATTATTTTTAATTTTTAAAAATCTCATCCCTAGAATGAACCAGATTATTTGTATATGGATAGGAATAACTGACTCGAAACTGTGTATTTTCTATTTGAAAGTACCTTTTTTCTTCTTTTTGTCATTGACTTAGATCTGATGAACCCAGCTTATTCTTAAATGCATTTCATTTGTCTTGGAATTTGTCCTCAGATGCTTGTTCATTTGGTCTTCATTCTAGATATTGTCAACAAGACATCATGAAGAGATACACCCTTTGCACCATGTACTTTTAAAAGCAGCAAGAATCTCTAGTAAGATGAGTGAAGCTCACAAAAGAAGGAAATGCATGTGCATCTTGCATAGTAAACATAAATCAGACCATTTACCAGTAGTGATGCAATAGTCATGGTATGAGTACTGTGTTCACAGAATACTTTGTTTTCCTATTATCATCCTTTTAAAAGATAAATCAGTTTTGGTAGCTAGATTTAAAGACAGTGACTTTTACAACTAATACGTTAGACAAAGTAAAACCTTTCCAAGATTTAAGTGAAGATTTTGTTCTGTTGATGTGTGTGTGGTATTACTTAATAGAAATCATATATTGCATACAGCAAGTTTATTTTCTTCAAGATGTGGTTGAAAGAAAAATAGTTCAATAGGAATGGAAGGAAACTAGTTAAGGACTTATTTTAGGATTCAACCCAGCTCTATAATCTCTGCCTGGACAATTGTACTTCTAGAAACTTCTCAAAGTCCACTTTACAGATCTCTGAACAAGAAATAGAGGGCAAAGGGGAATAGTGCATTACAGCTACTATGGATGGCAGAGCATTATAAATGGTAGAAGAAGGTCAAGCTATATTAGCCTGTAGAGAGGCACAACAGGAGTGGGTCTATAGAGTGAAAATGGTGATGTTTTGGGCCTGCAACCTATGTAATTATTTTTTAGGGATTTACTTTGGACAAGTTCTATTCTGAACTCATTAATTCAGCATCACCTATTTTGCTGAAAAAAAAAAAAAAACAACCCCCATCACCTGAGAATCTTATAAAGGTAAGTAGCAAGTTGCGGGAAACATATTGTTGTGACCTTACTTTAAAACATATCAGATCACCTTAAACTGTCCCAGAGCATGAGTAATTTACAGAGATTACAGAGGTATGCCTCAGTTTGTTTAACTGGCCAGGTGAAGTAATTGGACAAAAGCAGATACTGCAAAATTATGAAATTACCATTTAACTGTATACTTCCTGTACATATCTCAGCCCTAAATGAACATGTGATGTTTGTCATCTGTTTTCTTCCTGAGATTACAATTATTTCCTTCAATTATTTTTTTTAAGATAAGAATATGCATACAGTCAAAATATTTATAAAAGCAGACAAGTAAATGCAAACAGCATGACGAGTGAATATAAAATCTAGGATAAACTCCACACATTTTGAACTGTACTTCAACTAGTTGTGCCTTTTTTTTTTCTTTCCCTAATCCTTCTCTGAAATATTTCAAGTGAATCCTCCTGCTTTCTTTCAAATCTGGCATCCTTCTTATCGTCTCCAAATAACTGATCCATTCCACAAGTGTTTGATGGTATGTCTGTGCACAAATACTTCACTCCTCCCCTACCACAGGCACAGGTCCTCCACAACCTGCACATATTCCATGCACCATGCTTTCTTATTTTCTTGTAGTAAGCTGCTCAGAAACTGTCTTCAATAGCTGAACTTAGCACAGCAGATGTCATCGGTCTGCATCCGAGTTTTCTCAGTTCAGTGATAGAATTACAGCCCAAATGCCAGGTATGGCAGCTGTTGATCCTTTGATAAATTGCAGGTCTGATGGGACCACAGCCCATTGCAGGGTTAATAAAAAAAAAAAAAAAAACAACCTTTTGCACTTAGAGAAGAATTAAGAAGTAAAGCACTTCTACCTGTGGCAACTTGTGGTTCCCAGATGTAAGAGCTCAAGGCTAAAAACAGTCAGAAGGAACTGCTCCATCCAATGCATCACATCTGTACCAGGTATCTTTCTGGTCCACCTCTTTGCAGGACACACTTTCCCAATCTAATGACCTCCAAATATTTTTTGGCAGAAAGGTTCACTAGAAAGTGTCAGAATATTCATCACATCCACAGAAATAATATAACCCATAGTTAGTTCCACCTAGCTAAGAACTGGATTATAGAATCATAGTAAAAGACAGGTGATCCTTTAGGTCCTGTTTCACACTTACTTGGAAGGATGAGAAATGTACCTCTTCCTTCATCAGCACATGCTGTCCTAATTCCCTTACACCAATTCTCTCTTCATTCAGGCTGGACTCCACATTCTGTCATTCAGCTTTAGTATGAGACATGTTTGTATACAGTGCTCAAAATTTGATATTTCACTTCAGATTCCTATAAGAAGTCAAAATACAATTATATGAATGGCTTACATTGTATGAATATGGTATTTTGACTCTTAAATAGCATGCCAAACTAGTCTAGATAATATCTGTTGACAGAAAAAAAATAAATTTTCTTTCCTTATATAACCTAAAAAATATTTTGCCTTCATGTTATTATTGATGCCATCCTTTTAAAAAATTCAGTATTCTGTGCTGATTCAAGGTAACTGAAACATTTGGTAATTGTTTATGTCCTATATGGATGGATGTGGTGAATGCAGCCAACACAATCTAAAGGAGGAGATGTCTGAAGCCTATGGAAGCACGGTAGACAGGTGTCTTTATTTTACTATATCAGAACAACAGGACAACACCCTACTTTCAGACAGTCTTAAGTTCATTTAGATATCAGATAGCCCAGACAGAAAGTTTTATTTCAGGAGGAAAACAAAAAACCAAAACCTACTGCATTTTAAGCACTTAAAATCTTGAAATTTTTCATTTTCAGTGAATACAATGTAGACTTGGACAAAATCCAGAGTATCAAGAAATCTGGGGGTTTGTGCTTCAAAATGCTGACTTTTACCATGCTTTCCAGTACAAGGTCTGTATGTATAAATGGTATTTGTTTCCACAGATAAACTGTTTCTTGTGTAGCTGGTGATATAATTTGTAACCAAACAAAAATATACGTATATTTTAACATACATCTGGGAAAGACTGCTGAGTTGATGCCTGTACTTTAATATTAGTTTTGTTATTAAAAACATATCTGGAAAAAAAATAGTTTTATAAATTTTTACTCAGGATAAATTACAATCATCTTTTGAGAAGAATTTGGCTCTAATCTATTCCTTTCTGGTTTATAGCAAATCTGTTATTCTGAATAGAATTTATGCTATCATCTTAAATAATAATTAATCTATTTACTATTTGAATGGTCAAATTATTGCAGAAGTGCTTGATGCAGTGAATATAAATATTTTAAAAAGACCCAGGCTCATTTTCCCTCCAGGGATAATGGAGTACTGCTGAAGATCATACTGTATACAAATATTTATAATGATTCTGCATCAAGTTGGAGGAATTTATTCCTTAATGATACCTTTTTTTAGTAGGTATGACAGCTTGATATCAGAATAACATGCAAGATTTAATTTTGAAATTTTATCATTCTGAACTGTGAAATAAAAATCTTAATTAGTGCATTAAATAAAGGCAGTGTCAGCTGGTCACAGGCCTTGGCAAATGTGGAGAACTGTGGGACTCGTTAAAAACAATATTCAGTTTGAGGAGACAGCTTCTTAAGAATAACCTGCATGAAATGTGTAGCATTGAATTGGCACAGACTGTTGTTTGAGGTTCTTTGTCACATGACCACCTTTAAAAAAGAAATATTTCTCTCATGGAGCTCTTTAGTTACTGAAAAGTCACTGAAAAAAATTTGGACATTAAGCTGGGATATATCTGACTAAATGTAAGTATGCACACTTCCAAAGCTAGTTTCCTTGATTCCTTCTTTATATTTTTAGGAAATAAATGCATATTTAGAACATATTTCATCTAGTTTATGCTGGAAACTTACTTCACAATAATAGGAATTTCACTGTGAAAGTACTTCTAAAGGAAGAAAAGGGTAACTAGTTCTACTATGACTAGAAAATAAACAACTTCATCTGGCCAGATAAACCCTATCCAAACACAGTCAGTCAGGGTATATTTTTAAAGGGGTTAAGCAACTGAGTTGCAAATGAGCTCTTCAGAAATTCCCACTATTTTTTTATATTACTTGAACCTCATGCTAGCAAATTTTAGATACTCAAAGAAGCAACTACATTACTCACCTTGTAACTTTTAGGTGTTTTCTGTGTTCAGTGGAGAGGTCTTAAGAGGTTTCTATTTATTTCAATTTTCTAATGTAGAGAGAACACAAAATGAAAAGATGCCTAATTTTTGTATCACATTTAAATGCCTACAGTTAATTGCATTGAACAAAGGCTCAAATTTATTCAGGTTTAGGTTAAAATGCAGGAGATAAGACTGATTTTAGCTAGGAAACAGATGATAGATAGATGGACATGTACCCCTGGAGTTCAGGTAAATTTATATATTCTTTTTGTAACTATCAGAGAGAAATAGTCATCAACAGAGTACAATTCCAGTCTGCTTTAGGCAGAAATGAATGACGTCTGAAATGTATCTATTTTTGTCCATGATCACATCTTAACACATCAACACTCCAAACTATGGATAACAATAATACTCTTATCTATCTTATGCAACAAGATGATACTTTACTAATCAAAGGGGAAAAAAATCTACTAGGATATCATATATGCATTCAAACAAAACCAAATACAGTAAAAATTTTCTATATGTGGACTTCAGAAAGTTTTCAATAAGCCTATTGGTAAGATGTATGTGGCTTCTTGCTTTGGAGAAGCTACTAGTGTTGACATGCCATTCTCTCCAAGAACATTCTATAGGACTGCTTAATTTTTTAATATGGATGTAGATCCTGCTTCCCAGGCATTCCCTCCAGCACTGACAGGAATTGCCTAATGTAAGGTTGTCTTTAAGGTACAGCTATACTGTTCTTATTCACTCATGGGTCCTGTCTTTTGGTTGCATAAGTATTAGTTGGCTCTGGACTGTGTTTGGGAGTTACTCAACTGTTCCCTGCATGTGTTTTGGGTAATAGTTGTCACTCCAGTGACAGCACCTATTAAGCAGTATGAAAAACACTGCAATTAGTCTGGCATTCCAGATTACTCGGTGCTCAAGCAATATTGAAACATTCTTGGTATGTTCAGATATGTTTTATGACACAATGTATTTTCCTGTTTCTTGTTTTCCTACAAGCACCATGAAGCTTGCAATGACTTTCCCTCATTCTGAACACTTGGAAGAAAACCATACCACATAAGTAAGAATTGTTTTAATTTAAGCATGGAAAATATATGGGGTATCTCAAGTAGTAGCATGCAGTCGGTCTGACCTAGAGAGGCTGTGAGCAGTGTAGACTTACACCATTTGGGTACAATGCAAATGTACAGCATGCAGTCAGTCTGACCTAGAGGGGCTGTGTGAGCAGGATAGACTTACACCATTTGGGTACAATGCAAATGTACCCTCAGAAATGCAGCCATAGATCCTTACTCTTAAAATATTAATAGCTTAAAAATTAATAATAGTTTTTATAGTAGCACAGCTCATAACCTAAGTAGGGTTCTTAAAGACTGTTTATGAAACTCCAGATCTTAACATATTTTTCCTATTTGTAAATGCAAAAGTTTTGAGCTTGAAACATAAGTCCATGTTTGTTTTGTTTTGTTTTCTACTATAGCAGATTGTGCTACCCTTAGGAATTGTCTTTCACCTTTCCAAAGATTTTATTATATTTAGTACAGCTCTATGATGTATCTTCCTTATTATATTAATTCCTACAAGGAGTACTTTTGTACCCTGCAGTTTTGTTTAGTTGATCTGTATCAGACTCGTTTCAGTAGATCAAAAGATTATAAACTGCTAACTCCTGAGCTGATTGAAACAGAGCAGCATCATAAATCCTTGTGATAGGATTTCTTGTATCAAAATTAGGTCGGCTTTATTACTTAAAGGATGTTTCTTTTTCAATGAAATTGTTTCAACAAAAAAGCAAGCTAGTTTACACAGTCTAGTGTAATCCTTATTTCCTTCATCAAGCCTTGGTACTGGATATGTTCATGGTATTTTATCAGAATGTATTAGGTGTATGTGACATACTTTTTCAGAAACTATCCTCTAGGCAAATGCATTAATACTAATTTAAATCATAACACAGAGATTATACATGTAACATTAAACAGAGGCTTACAGGTATTTCTTTCAGAAAAAAGGCCGGGCTAAAGTTCTGGAAGTTATTTTTCTGGCAGGAAAAAAAAAAAAAAAAAAAAACAAACTACCAAAACCAAAACCCGAACAAGAAAATAATAAATATTAGTTAAATGTCTCTGTGTCAAAAATTATAGAACTGAACTTATAAGCATTTCCAGATAGGGTTTCTTTGTGCCTCAATATTTACATTCATTTTAATACTATTTATAAACTACTCAATCTCACAACAGAGAATTTGGTATAAGTAGGTTCTACCAATCTTTTGTCTCCAGCTTGGGACCACTTGTCCCTCACCCCTGCAGTGCTCGTGCAAATGTATGTGTATCCATATCTACAAGTGATTAGGAAAATCTTTCCCATTATATGTAGTCTGAAAACCCACAACTATTTATAACGCGTCCTTCAGTGTATTTATCTATTTTTTTTTGTATCATTAAATTTCATTCTATTTACAAATCCCAACTGAGACTTTCTATAAATCATTATCTAACAAGACTAAGTTCTAGTTATTTCACCATTATCTAGATTTCCCTCTTTTTTTATATATAGCAGAACATTTGATAATCAAAAATATATATGTCTCACTATACTTCCAAAGACTGTTTATTCTTTCTCCTGCAAGCAAGGTGTTTCTTCTTTAATCTCCGTGAGAACTTTTTCTAGGAACTACCTACATATGAGCCAGTGTTAGCTAATGCTTTTAATAGAGAAATGAGCACATCTGACACTACCTACTTCTAATCATATGGTAGATTTTTCCTCAGTATGAAGTTAGGGGAGACAAGTTTGACCTCAGGTACATCAGCATTTCCTGTTTCTGAATTGTTCTGAAATGTATACATAGTTTAAAAGACTGTACCTCAAACCGTCTTTTAAAATTTGGTACACTAAACAATTCCTCCTTCAAACAAAACTTTTCAGAATTCCTTTGTTATAACAGAAAAAGTTCTATTAACGGGAGTACTAGCAGCACCATTAAATAGGCTTTGCTTCTTTACGGGGACTCTAAGTTAATTGCCACAAAGTGCAGCACAACCCAACTTTTAAAACAGTTGAAATTGAGTTTACGGTTAAAACTTTACTGTTACATTTTAACTACAGTACTGGTACCCTCAGCACGAGATGATCATCACAGCATTACGATGTTTTTAATCTAAAAATCTTCAGGAGTGAAGCACTTTCCACACGTGAAAATATATTTTTTTCCATCTTATATTTCTTCAATTTATAATTATTCATAGTCCAAATACCTTTCAAGAGTCTGGTTCTAATAACCAGATCCAACTAAATGAAATAAAACAGCAATGGTCATCACAGATGAAAAAATACAGAATCACAAAATGTTTTGGGTTGGGAAGGGACCTTAAAGTTCATCTAGTTCCAACCCCCCTGCCGTGGGCAGGGACACCTTCCACTAGAACAGGCTGCTCAAGCCCCATCCAGCCTGGCCTTGAAACGCTTCCAGGGATGCGGCATCCACAGCTCCTCTGGGCAACCTGTGCCAGTACCTCACCCACCCTCATAGTGAAGAATTTTTCCTTATATCTAATCTATATCTATCCTCTTTCAGTTTAAAGCCAGTACCCCCTTGCCCTGTCACTAGGCTCCCTGATGAGGACTGCCTCCCCACCTTTCCTGTGGACCCCCCTGAGGTACTGGCAGGCTGCTACAAAGGTCTCCCCAGAGCCTTTCTTTTTCTCCAGGCTGAACAACCTCAACTCTCTCAGGCTGTCTTCATAGGAGAGATGCTCCAGCCCTCTGATCATCTTTGTGGCCCTCCTCAAAATAATTATAACTAATTATTAGCTGTGATTCTTTTCAGTAGTCAATTTGAATTGTAGCAGTCACAGACATACAAAACTGTTGAGTTTGGAAGGGATTTCTGGGCACCATTTTATTCAACACCACCGCTCAAGCAGGGCCACCTACAGCCAGTTTCCCAGGACCACATCCAGACAACTTTTAAATATCCCCACAGAACAGAACTCCACAACTCTTCTGGGCAACTTGTGCTAGTGCTCAGTCACCCTCACAGTGAAGAAATGTTTCCTAATGTTCATGTGTGTGGTCGTGTAACCTAGGAGGCAGCTAAACACCACACAGCTGTTCGCTTGCTCCCCCCCCAAGTGGGATGGGGGAAAGAATCGGAAAAAACTCATCCGTTGAGATATAGACAGTTTAACAGGACAGAAAAGGAAGGAAAAATAATAATAATGATAAAAGAATATACTAAATGACTACATTGCACAATACAAGTGCTCACCACCCACTGATATGCCCAGGTAGTCCCCGAGCAGAGGGGCCACCACTCCCTGGCCATCTCCCCCTAGTTTTATTGTTCAGCATGACATCATATGGTATGGAATATTCCTTTGGCCAGTTTGTGTGAGCTGTCCTGGCTGTGTGCTTTCCCAGCTTCTTGTGCACACACCCAGCCTCCTTACTAACAGGGCAATATGAGATGCTGGGATGTCCTTGATTTAGTGTAAGCACTGGCCAGCAACAGTTAAAAAAGTCAGTGTCTTATCAACGTTATTCTTATCCTAAATCCAAAACACAGCACCATGCCACCTACCAGGAAGAGTATTAACCCTACCCCCAGCCAAAACCAGCACAATGTAGAAACCTCCTGTGTTTCAGTTTGTGCCCAATGCCTCTGGTCCTGTCACTGAGCACCACTGAAAAGAGCCCTGGTTCTATCCTCTTTACACCCTCCCCTCAGGTGTTCATAGACATTACCATAGAATCATAAAATTATTTTGCTTTGAAAATATTCTGAATATCATTGAGTCCTATGTTGATTTTGTCTCGGAGTTAATTGTCTTTATAGTAGTGTAGTATGGGGCTATGTTTTGGATTTCGTCTGGAAATAGTGTTGATAACACAGACATTTTCATTATGGCTGAGCAGAGCTGACACAGAACCAAGGCCTTTTCTGCTCCTCACCCCACCCCACCACTGAGCAAGCTGGGGGTGCAAAAAGCGCTGGGAGGGGGACACAGCCAGGACAGCTGACCCCCAACTGACCAAAGGGATATTCCATACCATATTACCATATGACATCATGCTCTGCCTATAAAGCTGGGGGAAGAAGAAGGAGGTGAGGGGACATTCAGAGTGATGGCAGATGGAGCCCTGCTTTCCTGGGGTTGGCTGAACAACTGCCTGCTTTTTTTTTTTTTTTTTTTTTTTTTTTTTTTGCTTTCTTTTGCTTGTGCATGCAGCTTTTGCTTTACCTGTGAAACTCTTTATCTCAACCCAGAAGATTTCTCACTTTTACTCTTCTGATTCTCTCCTCCATCCAACAGAAGGGGGAGTGCACAAGTGGCTGTGTGACGCTTAGTTGCCAGCTGGTGTTAAACCATGACAATTCCAAACATAAACCTACACCCGCCAAGTTCACTGTTAAACCATGCCCCTAAGTGCCACATCTACACATATTTTCAATATCTCCAGGGATAGTGATTCTACCATCTCCCTGGGCAGCCTGTTCCAATGATTGACAACCCTTTTGGTTGAAGAAATGTTTTCTAATATCCAATCTAAACCTCCCCCTGATGAAACCTGAGACCGTTTCCTCTTGTCCTGTCACTTGTCACTTGGGAGAAAACAGCAACATCTGCATCACTACAACCTCCTTCCATATAGTTGTAGAGAGTGATAAGGTCTCCCTTGAGCCTCCTTTTCTCCAGGATAAATGAGGCCCTGTTTCCATCAGCTGCTGCTCATAGGACTTGCTCTCTAGAGCCTTCACCAGCTGCTTTGCTCTTCTTTGGACACATTCCAGCACCTTAACGTCTTTCTTGTAGTGAGGTGTCCAAAACTGAACACAGCTTTCAAGGTGTGGCCTCACCAGTGTAAAGGGATAATCACTTCCCTAGTCTACTTGCCATACTACTTCTGATGTAAGCCAGGATACTATTGGCCTTCCGGCCGTTTTCCAAGCTAAACAGTCCCAACTCTCTCAACCTTTCCTCATAGGAGAGAAGTCCCTTCATCATCTTTGGTAGCTGCTTGCTGGACTCTGCAATATGACTATGCCTCTTGTACTGAGGAGCCAGAAACTGACAATGAGTACAGACACATAGTTCAAATCAGCCATTCTACTTAACTGCTAGTTCATCCCATGGGCCTGTTTCAGAGGACTCCAGCTAGATCTCTTGAAAGCAATGCAGCATAGAAGGAGCTAGCTCCAAGCATCCAGAGCCACTGTGAACTGAGGCCAGATATCATTCCTTGCTTTTTTTCTGTTTAACATATTGATATAACCATAAAGATTAGTTCATGAGATCACAGTGGCTGTAATTATTTACAGAATGATCCTGGTATCCAGATTCAAGTCTTTGATGTTTGGTTAAGCATACTGAAGCATTTTTAAAGGCAGATTTTAATATATAGATGATCTGGATACAGAGAGTAAGTGCACCCTCAGTAAGTTTGCAGAAAACACCAAGTTGGGGCAGGAGTATTGATCTGCTTGAGGGTAGGAAGGCTCTACAGAGAAATCTGGACAGCTAGATTGATGGACCAAGGGCCAGTTGTATGAGGTTCAACAAGGAGAAATGCCAGGTCCTGCACTTGGCTCACAAGAACCCCCACACAACGCTACAGGATTGGGGAAGAGTGGCTGGAAAGCTGCCTGGCAGAAAATGGACCTGGGGGTGTTGGCTGATGACCGGTTGGACATAAGCCAGCAGTGTGCCCAGGTGGCCAAGGTCAATAGCGTTCTGTCTTTTATCAGAAACAGTGTGGCCAGCAGACAAAGGAAGTGATTGTCCTGCTGTACTCAGCAGTGGTGAGGCTGCACCTTGAATACTGTGTTTAGCTTTGGGCCCCTCACTATGAGAAGGATGCAGATGTCCAGAGAAGGTGCTACAAAGCTGGTGAAGGGTCTGGAGAACAAGTCTTATGAGGAGCAGCTGAGGGAACTGGGGTTGTTTAGCCTGGAGAAAAGGAGACTCAGTGGGGACTTCGCTGCTCTCTACAACTACCTCAAAGGAGATTGTAGGCAGTGGGGGTAAGTCTCTTCTCCCAGATAACAAAGAAGAGAACAAGAGGAAACAGCCTCAAGTTATGCCAGGGGAGGTTCAGATTGTATATTAGGAAAAATTTCTTCACTGAAAGCATGGTCAAGCATTGGAACAGGCTGCCTGGAAAAGGTGGTGTTTAGGGACATGGTTTAGTGGTGGACTTGGCAGTCCTGGGTTAATGGTTGGAGTTGATAATCTGAAAGGTCTTTTCCAACATAAATGATTCTATGATTCTATGTTAAGACTGTAGTTACTTACCCATTCTATTGCCAGAGAGTGTAACATCATAAAATGCATAATCAAGGTTTTACCACTTTAGGAAGAATTATAGCACCTAGCTAAAGATGTGTTTGGAGGAGGATTGCAGCCAAAGACATAGGGTTTTGAACTGAAACAGGTGACATTTTGGCAGAAATTCTCTTCTCCTTTCTCTTTGATCCTGATTTTCTGAATAAGAGGGCAGGCATGAAATGGAAACATAGCTTGGATAACTTTGTGAGGTGGATCTATTTGTACCTTCCCCCCCCCCCCCCCATTAAACACTTTTTTTGTAATGAATAATTTTAGTTGGATACCACAGACTACCTAGCCATTAGCAATACAGCCCATTAAGAGCACTCCAAAAAGTACCTTCTGTTTAGGTTTGATCCAAAATAAATCCTCTTTATGTTCTGTAAGATTGATTTATGATGTTGACCAGATACAGCAACTTGAAATATGGGAAGATTTGCTTCAAAGGGCAGCCTATGATCTGAATTAAAAAGTGAATAAACACGCACTACAAAAGCATAAGACAGGCATTTGACCTCCTAATGCCAGGTTTTACCTGAGCACAAACTAGTACAATGACAAAAATCAGACCCATGTAATAAGGCAATATAAGGATATAAAGAGTTTATTAATAAATCTCTGCTCTGCCTACTGTGTCCTGCCATGTTGAATGTTTTCTTCCGGTCTTGCTCTAAAACAGCTTTTATTTGCTTTCTGGTTTTTGAATATACTTTGCACTACAACCAAGGTTATTTTCAGGGACTTTCTGTATTTTCTGTATTTGTATGTCCTTGGTAGTTAAACTGTTATGAATTCCTGCCGTGTCTTTCTTTACCATCCTGAAAATACTTCTTTACTTCCAGTGAAGGCATAATATTCTGTTCTTTGCAGGCACTTCTACCTGACCTGGAAAGCAATAGGAAAAGACAAATGGGACACCTTTCTCTCTGCTGTCCATCTATATCCTTTAAAAAGAACAGAACACATTTATTGTGAACAAATAATTAAAACAAATGTCATGTATTATAGCATTCAAAGAAAAAAAATATCACAAACTCCTAGAACAAGATAAATCTGTTCATCCTGTTCAAAACATTGATGGCTTCCATTACAAGCATTTATTGATAGAACAACTTTTAAAACACAGCTACTGACAGATATACTTGCATTTGCATTGAAGCCTCTGTAAAAAAATAATGTTTTGGCTTTTGTTTGTTTGTTTGTTCTTTTTCATGGTTCATCTATTTTCCTTTTTTTAATTCCCCTTTTTTGTCACATGATGTTCTTAATAGGTTCTCTAGGCTCCTGTTACTGTCAGGATATCTGTCACCTGCTACAGTGAGGATCAGGCTCTGTGCAGAGATTCATTTTCAGTGGATACAGGGACAGGTTTCTTGGCAGTAATGGTAGGAGGCATCTAAAATAAGAAGTGTCATCATGCTATAAAAAATACGCTCCAGGTAAGACATCATTTATTCTGTCTTAGGCTTCAGTCTGAGAAAGCCAGACTTCTGTATTCACCCTTCCATTCTTTTGTTGTCTGTCTCTTTCTGTCTCTTTTTTCTTTCTTTCCTTTTCTCTCTCTTTTTCTCTCTCTCCCCCCTTCTTCCCTTCCTTCCTCCCTCCCCTCTCTTCCTCTCTCTTCCTTTCTTTCTTCCTCTTCCTCCCTCTTCCTCTCTTCTCCTTCCATTCTCTCTCTCATATCTATCAGTTTCATTCTTTTACGAAACAGGTTTGTTCTTTTTCCACACACTGTATAATTCTGGAATAGTTTTAGAAACTGGCTTTCCCCGGAATAAAAAGTAAATGATACAAGGAGACATTGTTGCCCCAGCAGACCAGAAATTAACACAAATGGATACAAATTGGTATCACAACAATTCCCCGAATGTTCATCTTTCCCTATTCTTTTCTGCTATCCCCAAAACTCAGCTTTCTGTTAACACAGAGTGCAAATCAATAGTTAGTTTAAAGAAGACTCAAAAAGCATATCCAAAAATGTCTAAAATAACTGTCAGTACATATAAATTACAAAAGATCTATAGACTTCACAGTTCTTTGAAAAACAGTTTAGTATAATGATAAATACCTCTGTCTAGCCTCCATCACCAATGGATATTCCATTTTCACCTTATGCCAGGAATCTAAGCTTCAAGCAGACATTCTAATGAGAAAGCATGCTGTGACAATCTGCTGGGTAAGCTACTATACACAAAGCAATTTCATTATTTTTAATATATGTGGTCTGCCTATGAATACTTGATGTTCCCTTTTACTCCTATCTCATCAAATTCATGTAAAGATCCGTGAATAGGCAACTATGAAAAAAACACCAGAGTGACATAAACTCCTTCTTAGCTTTGCATTTATAAGCCATTTTTGTTAGTGTAATTGAATTTGCTGATAAGCACCTGGGACTTGTTTTGTGTTGTTGTCCTTAGATTAGTAATGCTTTCTCCTAACCTAACGTGCAACAGCAATTTTCATCTGTTCACTATTCCTTAGGTAACAAAATTATTTTCTACATAAGATACCTTTCCTGTGGAGTTCATGTAGTCATGATGTTTCAAAACATCAAGGATCAAGATCTGAAAGGAGAAATAAAATTACTTTTCCTAGCCACTCTTCCATTCTGCATGATATACTTCAATACCAGTAGTTTGTCATGAACAAGAATGTATTATAATTCAGTAGCAGTATAACATCATAACTTTAAGGTAATAAATTATTATTTGAATGCCTGCTTTAATCTAACAAATTAATTTTTATATGGCTGCCTTGGCATATCTAGAACAAATAGGGCAGAAAAGATATTGAAGGGAGGATATCCTACAGCATCAGAATTGAAGCTTGTTACTCGCAGCCATGCAGAGTAGATCATCTTTTGTACTTTCATGCAGATTATTCCAGACAACTATATTCTACAGTCAGCACAAGTCAAAATGGACCCTACCCTCTTTCCCACTGAGACTATAATAACTACCATTAGTAACTCTATCGTGACAAATATTTTTGCTGCAAATATTATTCTGATCACAAGAGCAATTTCAAACACCTCAAGAACAGAAATGTGTGCTTGCTAAACATTGCAATAATTCACCTAAAGGACTATTTGACCAAAAGTGTGTTACCATCAAGCTGCCTTTGTACATCTCCATAACTCAAAATATTTACCTAATTGAATTTATGTCTGACTGGAAGACAACAAGTATCACAATAATTATAAATATTACCTTTAATTTTAAAAGACTGTATAGTGCTATTCGGAAACAGCTATCAGAATATGCACTTAAAATCACTTGAAAACATGTCTGGATTTCTAAGTTTTGTTGCAGAACAGTTTACCTAAACCTTTGATTAAAACCAAAATCAAGAGAAGTCTTCACTTATTTCTTAACCGCTATTTTTTTTTTCAAATCTGTAGCACTGTTTCAAGATAATTGTATACAGTTCTTTGTTCCAAATTAATTATTACTATTAACGAAAAGCACTAGAAAAGCAAATCTCATAATGGCCATGCATGCTGTTTGCCTTATTAAAAATATGTCTGAAAGGAATATATCAAATATAGTTGATTCAGGGGCCATAATCTTGTTTCCGCTGCAATTTTCCCCAGATAAATTTCCTGACTTAGAATATTTAATTCCTCTTCAATACCAGTTCCTCCTGTTTCTTTTTCTCCCTCTTTTCTTAAGATAAATTTGTTCTGAATGCTAACATCAGGTGAAGGTTATTACAGCAGAATGGCACTCCCAAGAAATTAAGTAAGTTTTTGGAGGAAACTGGCAACTGCAAGATTCAGAATAAACAAAAGGTGATATTTGTTTGTACAATACAAAGTATTACTTTATTAATATCCTAGCCATAGGGTATTGTGAAGACTAAAATTCCACATGGACTTTTAAAAGGGTCTGGGAAATTAGTAGAAATTCACTGGGACTATTAAATATTAAGGTTCTTTTAATTTAGGAAGTCCGTAAATTGAAAATTGTTGAGAGTGGGGAAAAAATCTAGGGGTGCATTGTTCTGTGTTTTCTATGTCATTATACTCCTCTTTAGTCAACCGATGATCTAGAGGGACCTTTGGGCTGGAAATAGCAGATTGTTATTAATTTCTGTGTAATAGGAGATTATTTCCAGAACTTTCAATTTCCTTACTGAAACTATGATTTTTAATGTTCAAGTTTTTCATTTTGATTTTTATTCTTATAAGATAAACAATTTTTCTCTATCTGTGATCTAAGTTTTTGCAATAAAAAGCCTTCCAAGTGGAAGCAAAATGGCAGACAAGCAGAACAGAGTGCTTATCATAGGTATGATGTATTTTATGTCAGGAAACCCTGGTTAATTAAGACGCAAAGTGACCTGTGATCCAGAGAAAAAGGTTTTGAGACTTTCATATGTCTTCACTAGCCTATTAATTTACCAATAAAGCCCTACCACTACCCAGTGTCATCATAGCTTTCATCTGAACCACAAACTTGGATTTCTCCAAGGAAAGCAGGGACGTTGGTAATGGAGGATTCTTCTGTGTGCCTAGAACTGACTGAAGTACACAGCTGCTACTCACCAGGCTATGTATCTAGTCCCGGGTATTCACAAGTGCACTGTGTCACCATAAATTCTAAACATAAATTTACCTCCTGATAATTTCTGTACAAGCATGAGTAATTGAGCATACAAAGCATTCCCTGTGCAATGGATGCAGGTAAAACAGAGGAAATCCAAGATAAATCCAGAGTTCTATGATTTAATTTGCATATAATAAAACCTGGTAACATCTGCACCACAACTGGATTTTACTGCATTGTCTATAATTACAGCACCGCAATTGCAGGGAAAGTCAATATAAAAATATATCGCACCTCATTATGATCTTCAAACCAAATTGTGTGGTGTGTATTTATGTGAATACATACATGCACATTTGCATTTATATTTATATATAAACACACACACAATATTTAAATGGAAGCATTCAGCATTTTTTAAACAAGTATATAAACTATTTCTTTGTAATTTACATTGGAAATAAGGGTAACCATAATTAACAAATAACAGTAAGCACACTTACCCATTCTTCTGCTATTAGAACCACAGAAAATATCATCTAAAATACTGACTGCATTTAATAAATAGAAGTTGCAAGGACAGATAAAAAAATGGGGGGGGGGGGGGGGGGGTGTTGGTTATGTTTTTGTGTTGTTTGTTTTTTTTTCCCCAAGACAATTATGATTTTGAATCCAGAGACAAAACAGAAGTATTTAGATTCATTATGTACGTATTTTGTATTTGTAGAAGCTCATTGCCTACCATAACCATTCTCAGCTACCTGTTTCTGTGGTTAAAATGCCACAACAGAAGGAAGCTCACACATTTAAAAAAGAAGAAAAAGAAGTTTATTGCTGTGCATTTATGCATCTATGTATTTTTCCATTTAATTTCTCCTGATGAAATAATTTACTTTGCCAAAAGGTTAAAAGTAAAACTAATGTTATTTACATGAAATGGTGAACTCAGAGTAGGAGTGGAAGTAAAATACTCATGATCCTAAGTGAAGTGGGCTACCACATGACTCTGTACTTGTACTTCGTCTGTTTAACAGTATTATCAAAGACCTGCAGGAGGCAAGACACTGACATCAAATTTGCAGGTGACACCAAGCTGCAGCTTATAAGTCAATACACTTGCTACACAGAAGATTCTAAAAAGGCTGGAAAAGTTAATCAACAAGAATCTTGTTAAAAAAAAAGAAAAAAATATAAAGTCCAGCACCTGGGAAGTGTGCTATGATAGAATGAAAAAAGTTTATTTCAATATTTTGAAGATTTAATGAATTTCCTGCCCGACAAGGCTAAAGATTTATAATTCAACAAACTCATAAATACTGATGTCTGTGTGATTGTGGGTAAGTGTTTTAATGAGGGAAAAAGATGTTAGCAGTAAACTAATTAATTTACAAATATGTTGATCTAAATATAGTCCACTAGCTACCAGAAGTAGCTATTATTTTTTGTGAGAGAAAATGACAGTATTTCCTCTACATCAATATTACAGAACACCTTAATGATTTATTGAATTATGTGTATTTTCCTTCAGATGGGAAAAAAAAAAAATGTATATGGAATAAAACCAAATCCTGATTTTTATTTTTTTTAATTTTTTAATCTGATTCAGAAGCATTCATTTTTTTAATGTGATATAATCTTTAATCACAAGAAATCCATAATAAAGCAGACTTTAAAATTATGTTTCTGAGGTCTAAGAAGAGTATTCTAATTACTGTTCCACCCCATCTTTATAAGTCTTCATTTACTCTCCCAAAGTTTGTCAGGATAAAACAGAACTTTGTATTCCAGACAGCTACCTACCAAAATGGGTGATAAGCTACAATTTAAGTGTCCTCTAGGAAATGTATGTTTCTTTTCCTAGCTGAAACAGGTAATAGACTGTGGTTCCTGAAATCAACTTGAACAGGTCAGCATACTCTATGACAATATTGTAACTCTGCAATACCACAAAACTTTTCCATTTTTTTGAGAAGATAATTCTAATATTGAGAACAAGGTCACTGATAAAATATCCATTAGTATATAGACTTCATAAGTTAGACTTCAAAATACTATAAAATCACCTGCCTTCAAAACCCTCATATTACTAAACATTGCAGAATCACGATGCTGTCTCAACATGTATATAAATTTAATGCCTTAAATATTTAGTCTTAACTTAATTAAGTTTATCTGTAAAATGGTACCTTTATCAGGAATCCTACCTTTAAATAGCTGAACTGTATCCTAAAAAGTTAGCAATGACAATCCACTACCACTGTGCTTTCTATTATCTTTGGTGAATTAATCTTTACCAAATGAGTGATAGTGGTTGTTTTATGTCTAAATCTTTGTTAATATGTGTGAACATTAAGATGGATTAGAAGAATGCAGTAATTATTTGGTTTGCCTACACCAAGTTTTATGTTAATTCCAAACATGATCCTGTCACATAATGCCAGAATTTAATTTCAAGAAAGGATTATGCATAGATAGCTGTAATGTTAAACAAAAAAAAAACAAAACAAAAACAACAACAACAAACAAACAAAAAAACCCCCAGACACACATGCCCAAATTTTTCTATGAGAGAAATATTACATTGTGAAATAATTTCTACTAACACTGCACAGGGTGTCCTCTAAGATATAAGATTTAGATACACTGTATTTAAATACAATTCAAACACGTCTATAAGTAACTGAAGTAATTTCTATTTTATGAATTACAACAAACTAATAATCTTAGAGCTGGGGTGTAAATTATGAGAATAATGTGAGGAGAAAACATGAGGAGTATAATAAGGAACACGTTGACGTGGCAAGTATGCTATTTGCTTAGTGAGATATGAGTCCTGTTTTACCTAAAATATACTTTTGTAGCATGGGTCAAAATGACTTTCATCACCAAGCGTATAGCAAGAAATAGCAGGTAATGCAACAAACTCTGAGGTAGGATTTTAAAGGGGTTGCTGTGTAGTTTTTGCGTATCTCTTCTTATCAGTTTCCAACTGCACACATGTACCACTCCATATATGAACCCTGTTAAAAGTTTCATTTTCACATCTCACTTCTTTAACGTTACCTTTCACCTTTAAGTCCGCAGGAACAGACCTTTCTGCTTTGGTGTTGCAAAAACAATGCTAGAAAGCAAATTATTCTTCAAGCTCACTGACCTCTCCCAAATCTCACTAAATTTCTTCTGAAAACATTTGTGAGCCTCAACCCTTTGGGGGCAAATGACTAAAACTATATGGGTTGTCCTTTTAATTACTTTGTTTCATTTTTTGGCTTTTATTTGAGAGAAGTAGATTCTCTCTAAGCAATCCTGAAAACTGTAATCCTTAAATTTATCTTTAGTTCTCAAATGTAGGGTTTTTTAACACAGATTGTTTTCAGTGCTTCAACTCTAGTAATATTTGAATTGTTTTAACACTGATTTATTTGCTAAAAATCTCTGACTACAAAATAATTTTTACGTCTTTTTCCTTGCCTTCTCTATTTTATTCTATTTTGAATATTTATATTTTTTTTATGTCAAGTACTCAGAAAATCATAGATGAAAGGGGACTTAACTATTAAGATTGGTAATGGAGGTTTTGACAGTATTTATGATTAAAGTATACAAAGGAATGTTCTAACATAAATATTTAAAGATGGTCAGCAAATCATAGAATCATCATAGAATCATAGAACAGTTTGGGTTGGAAGTGACCTTTAAAGGTCATCTGGTCCAACCCCCCAGCAATGAGCAGGGACATCTTCAACTACATCAGGTTGGCAGAGCCTAGGCACTGTCCAACCTGATCTTGAACATTTCCAGGGATGGGGCACCTACCACCTCTTTGGGCAACCTGTTTCCAGTGTTTCACTACCCTCACTGTTATAAATTAGTTCTTTATATCTAGTCTGAAACTACCCTCTTTTAGTTTCAAACCATTACCCCCTTGTCCTATCACAGCAAGACCTGCTAAAAAGTCTGTCCCCATCTTTCTTATTTTTTTCAATAAATTTAAGTATTGAAAAGGCCTTACTTAATAAGGTGTCCCCAGAGCCTTCTCTTCCCCAGTCTGCACAACCCCAACTCTAAGGTGTTCCATCCCCTCTGATCACCTTTAGAAACCGAATAAAAATGTAATTCTGGAAACATTTTTAAGCATAAAATCACCATGTTTTCTCACTTATTTCTCATTTCTCTTTTAACACAAGAAACAGAGGCAAGGTCCAATGCCCAACATTATAATTCAAATAGAAAATGTGTAGACAGTGGAAAATTCAGTCAGAAGTCAGTTGAACTCCAGGAGTCAGGGGAAAATGAGTGCATCTTTTCACTTGTTGATTTTATGTGTAGAAATTTTTAATATGAAATCTCAGTTGTATCTTTATCAAAGAAAGGTACATGGTGGACAGGACTTTCAGCTTTGACCTTTTTTATTACAGGTTGGGTGGAAGCTTTACCACACACTCACACAGGTAGAAGATGAGACTACAAGCAAGACAATTACTGGAGGAACTGTAACATCAGTTGTACAGGTGGGGTTTTGTTTGTTTATTTTTTTTTCCTGCCCCACCCCCACCCCCCCTATCCTGCTTCTTGATAGTTTTCAGAATTATTTTTCTGTCATTTACAGCCATGAGACTGAAAGAGGGGAGTGTTGGAAAATAATATTTGCAGTGTAATCACTCCCCCTAAACTTTTCATTTTCAAGTGCTTTTCATTTTTTTTTTTTTAATTAAATACTGTGTGGAAGATCAGCTTTGAAGCTGGACGTCTTTAATGCTCTGGAAGCTCAGATTTCATAAATTGAGCATAAAACTTTCCCCAGTCTTGAAAGATGATGTGACACAGACATTAACTGAGGTGAGCAACCCAAACATGGTAAAATGTGCCACTTTGCAGACTCCAAAGTACATCAGATTTGGATAGCAGGAAATCCTAGCTAGGTTTCAAGTGCAGAGTGTCTCTACTTGTACCTTTCCTTCCAAATGAAATTTGGGCAGGCTGGATATATTCAGGTTCCAAAAAGATCCAGTGATATCTAATGCCGTTGCTTCTCTGGTTTAGGTTTCTGCAATAGTTCTCAATATAAATGTGCGTGTGTATGGATAGATTGCCTGCAAGGACTCCTGCTGCAGGAATATCTGTCTTCCAGGCTGATAGAAAATGGTGATATTCACTGATGGTAGTCACATTAAGCATCACTAAATAATTAAACACTAATTGAATGTCCTTGTGCGTGTGACTACGATTAGGACTTTGTGTGCTGCTTTTCTCCTTGACAAATAATATAATCAATTAAAAGTGTAGTTTTGAAGCGAACTATTCAAAAACTACTAAACTGCAATTATTCATGTGGTTAAATAGAACTGAGAAAACAACTTCTGTGCTTGTGTTTTTCAAAAAATGGATCATTAAATATATTTCAGATATAATCCTTTGGATATATTACAGAGATATAGTGTATTAAAAGCAACTACTGATTAGTATTTCAAATTTTAATTCATAAACCAAGGGTTACAGTATTTTGGTGATGAGGTGGGCCCAGTTTCCACCCTGTGGTCAAAACCAGAAGACTGGAGATTTATAAGGAGACTTTTTTATTTGACATTACAGCAGAGTGCTGTAATCGTTACACGTAGGATAATGCTTTCTTAATAATTTTACTCCTAAACATGGGTATTAATGTACATAAAATGGAAAAAAATATTACTGTGATTCATATCTAATATTTTATGATGTTCTTTTTCCTCACAGTTTAAAGAAGAGGACAAAAGCAGCAATAATTTTGGAGAACATAAAACTTTTTTTTTTTTCCCCCATTTCAGCTGGCTAAATCAAACATTACTATTTTTTTTCGCTAGCTTTAATTTATGGGAAGGCATTGGAAGCATTTGTGTGTGGGCAAAAAGATTGCCAACACTTTGCTTAAGAGTAACATACATTTTAGACTGACTTTCTTAAATATTCTGCTGAAGTAAATGTCAATGCAGTATGCATATGAAAGAAAGAATATTCATGCTCACTGATATATTCACTGTGTTATTTGCCTAAGGTACTTAAGTGATTCTTAGCCTCACTATCTAATATGCAAGTGAATAATTCTCTAGTATTTCAATTTTATGAGCTCAGCTAGTCAACAAAAGTGAAAATAAAGAAAAAATAATAAAGGAAAAATGGCATTTGGGATATTTTATTTTTAAATTCTTGTCCTATAACAACTGGCACTGTGACCTCATACCTGTCATGTTTGTGTTGCCTCTGGCCTCAAAGACTTCTCTGAATCTGACAGACTTGCAGACATTATTTATGTTTTCCCCTCAGTGTAATTGTGCTCAACAATATATCTTCATGTTCAAACCTAGTTTGCTGTGTATTGGTTCCTCAGGAAAAAAAATATCTTCTCCTTAGAGAGGTTCTTGTTTGTTATGCAGACTTTTATCGACCATATATGAAAGATCATGTTTCTAATGTTTGATGCTCAGATTCCGTGGTATTGAAAAACTATTTTCTTTTCTTTAGCTAGCATTATTTGTTAATTGCATTTAGGGGGTTGAGGATATTCTAAAATATTTATTATCTCTTCTTAAGTGACTTTAAAAACGTAATAGCCATTTAGCCATTAGTTTCTTTTATGAGGTTTACTGAAAAACAGTTTCAGGTTTAACTAATCTCCAGTTTGCGAAAAATAAGTCTTCTCACAAGCTTAGTAAGCTTAGGAATTTTGTACATGTAAAATTTATGTTTCTGCCAAACTGGCATATGTATTTTACTGTTTTTCATTGCATTTCTCTGTCTCATGTATGCCATTACTGAAAAGTAGTGTTTAAGATATACTGTCACTTCACCGAGTTATAACTCATCCTAGTGACTTACAATATGTCAAGATAAGAATAAAGCTTTAGTAGAGAGGGAAGAGGCTGGGAATAGGCAAACCAAGTGCAGAATAGTTCAGTGTAATTTATGTAAATACACAACATATAAAATAAACAGGAAATTGCTGATTCTTCAAATGTAATTGTAATAATTTTATTGTTGTTTCTAATTGTCAATTATGTCTAAATATTTTCATTAACATTCCCTTTTGAATTTACATTAGTATATATGTTATGGCACCCTGCTGACTAAATGACTGCATTTTACATAGCTGCATTTTACACTGTTACAAAAAGAGAAATTTATTATTAGAAATTATCTCTGTCTATTAGAGAGAATTAAGACCAGATGTCTTGTATTAGTAACTTCTGTTGGCTGCCTTGAACAATGCTACTACCTCAGCTATTCAGAAATAATAATTCACTGTTTTACTGTTTTTGGCTGAGACAGAAATTTTTTTTTTCTTCATAGTAGCTAGTCTGATGCTATGTACGGTCGAATGAAACCCTGACCACCCTTACCTTCTGCATGCTTGCTCAGTCTGCAGAATGTGTTTGGAGTGTTTGATTGTTTGTAGGAAATCCAAACAGTCTAGGTATGAAGAGAAGGTACAGCAGCTGCTGTTGGTGGCATCAGGACTTGACCTTGTAAACTCCAAAACACATTGCCATGGAGACTTTTAGTGCTTGAAAGCCAATAAAATCTTATCAGAAATAAAATTCAGGGTTTTTCGAAAGTATCAATGCCAGGATGTCTGCTGCTTGATCTGCTGAACTGTGTTCAGTGCTCCAAATAGCTTGCTGTTATATAGATACTTTTTGTTGATATTTAGGATTCACAGATATGAAGAACTCCTTTTCTTTTGGTAAAAATAGTCACTGGAAAAGCAGAACTAATAATCAAATAATCTCTACATTTTGACTACTGGGGCTGCTATATTTGTTGGGGACATGTGTTCTTTACAGTATATTTGGTACATATCTATTATATGTTTAAACAATATTTGATGTTAGAAGGAATTTCTCTAGCATTGTTGTATTCTCCAGATTGTGCAAACTGCATGTAGCTGTACCAGTGTTCAGAGTAGCAGGCCTTTTAGACAGTTTACCTGAACGTCTTGGAGGAAGAACTGTGCATTAAAACAAAACCAGTCAAAAACTATAAGAACTACTGGGCTTTGAGAAGATGGGAGATAGTCAGTAAACTTCCTGTTTAACTATAAAATTCTGTCATTTCTTGGCAGTTTTCTGGCTTTAATGGGAACTCATTTCATTCCTCCTACAGGGCACACCTGAGAACGTTTTAATATACTTCAAGTAGTTCAACAGCATGAAGTTTGGGATTTTGTTTTTGCCCACTATTTCTCAAAGTTAAAGCACTTTTTGCTCAACACCACAATGGTCGATCTCCACCAACTTCTATATTTACTGTATCTCCATTTTTTTTTTTTTTTTTTTTTTTTTTTTTTTCAGTTCAGAAGAAACTCTTCCAGGTCTGCATGACAAAACTCTCTGATCTGAACAGAAATTACTGGTGTCCATGGAGGATAGCCACTGCAGGTATGTCCTTCTGTCTGAATGTACATCAAAAATAGTACCTTTCTTCTCTGCCCCCCCCTCCTATTTCTACCTAAATTACAATTTTCAAAGTAACTTAATGTATTTCCAAAAAAAGTGAGGGTTTTTTTTCCCCGCTGATGTTCATCACATTAATATTTCAGACTGTCAGTCTGACAAATTCAGAAATAACTGGAATGCTAAAGGAACAAGGGGAATTATTCTGTATGCTTTCAAAATGCAAGAGCACTGTGAAGTCCTTTATATGAAAAAGGCAGATCAATCTTACTTTATCTTATCTAACAGCAGCAACAGTAAATTACAAAGCATGTGGCAATGACATAAATTAACAATTTGCAAAAATTTAGCACTACAACAACTGTGTCAATCACATTAAAATCTTTAAAGTAATAAGAACAATTTTAGGAAGACTTCTTCCGTAATTATGATTTACAACTTAAATTTGTTCTTCCAGTCAAAAGATGTATTTATTTGGCTTCAGTTTAAGTCTTATGCTACATGAATATTAATGATATTGATGTATAAAAATAAAGGAAAGCTTAATAAATCAGATCATTAGGTCATGCAGTCATTTATCTTGCTTATGACAACAACAAATACTTGATTTCTTTTTAAAAGACAAAATGTATAACTATAAGAAAAAAGTATACTAGTCTCAGCAGGTGATCAAAACCACAATTTTTGAAATTAAAAGCAAGAAAAGATATAGAAACATAGAATCATTTGGGTTGGAAAGGATGTTTAAAAATCACCTAGGCCCTGTCCCCTGCCATGTTTGAGGACGCCTTTCACTAGATCAGATTACTCAAAGTCCCATCCAACCTAGCCTTGAACACTTCCAATGAGGCACCCACAACTCCTCTGGGAAACCTGTTCCAGTGCCTCACTACCCTCACAGTAAAGATCTGTCCTCTCTGAATGGTGTAAAATCAGTGTCCCTGGTCCTACCACTATAAACCCTGGTAAATGTCTCTCTTTGTCTTTCTTATAAGCCTCCTTTTATCTTTGTCTTTCTTACAAGCCTCCTTAATGTCATGGTTTAACCTTGGTTGGCAACCAAGTACCACACAGCCACTCACTCACTTCCCCTCACCCAGAAGGATGGGGAGGAGAATCAGAAAGGAATGTAAAACTCAAAGGTTGAGATAAGAACAATTTAATAGGTAAAGCAAAAGCCGTGCATGCAAGCAAAGCAAAGCAAGGAATTCATTCACCACTTCCCATGGGCAGGCAGGTGTTCAGCCATCCCCAGGAAAGCAGGGCTTCATCACGCATAACAGTTTCTCAGGAAGACAAACGCCTTAATGCCAAATGTCCCCCAGCTTCCCTCTTCTTCCCCCAGTTCATATACTCAGCATGACACCATATGGTATGGAATATCCCTTTGGCTAGTTGGGGTGAACTGTCCTGGCTGTGTCCCCTCCCAATTTCCAGTGCCCCTCCAGCCGTCTTGCTGGCAGGGCCCAAGAAACCAAAAAGTCTTTGATTTACTATACACATGACCCAGCAACAGCCAAAACCATCAGTGTGCTGTCAACATTGTTCTCACACCAAATCCAAAACACAGCACTGTACCAGGTACTAAGAAGAAAATTAACTCTGTCCCAGCTGAAAGCAGGACAATTGGTTATTTTGACATTCCCTCAATATCTTATCACAGAACTCCTGGAAGAGTTTACCATGGACCAGCATAATTTCTTAGCATCACCCTTAATGCTGAATCTGTATTATTAAAAGCATAACAGCACAGTAAGGGATGGCTTCTACTAAATTTAAATATAGCCACAAATTTGTAGTTTACAGCCATAATCCTTCCCTCATAAGCACTTTTCAGAGTAACATAAGTAACCACTTTTCAAAGTTCAGTGGTCAGAATGGTTACATTAGGATCCAGAGAAAGGGACTTAAAATGTGCCCTGCAGAGAATGAACTCCGGTTTGATCTCCTGTTTCTCAAGAATTATCATCTCCATGCACAGTTGATGAGAAAGAGAACAACGAAGTTTGTGTGTCATTTTGTCCTAAGGAAAGTATGCAATATGAATACAACAAAGTAGTGAATTGCATTCATCACATGGGATATGCTAAACTGAAATTATTCTCAAATCTCTGGTGCTTCTGATATGACCAGAAACAATTGGGTTCAGGAAGTAAATTTTATAAGTTCATATTTTAAAAATTAATTTCTCATAACATATGTATTTTAGAGTGAAAGTATATTCTTACACAGATGATGTGAAATGTTCACAACAAATACAGGAGAGTCTGAAAAATACATTTTTATACTTAAAGCTTTACTTTGGATACTTTGGTTAGACTGATGCCCTAAAATACTTAGCCAACTTTGGGATTACTTTGCATTGCCAGGTAGAGTTGACTGAGAAGGAAGATGTAATATGCTCTCCTGAGTAGAGGAGTGTTATACAAACACACACATGCACAAAAACACACACAAAGTTTGGAACCTGCCCCTCAAATCCTTAACAGCTTTTGTGATTTTACTATCATTAATTTTTATTCACTGATAATAGCCATAAATTTAATGTAGATAGATGTCTATATTTAGATGCATGCAATCCAACTCTTGAAATGGGATTTTCCTCACTTAACCTGTAATGTGTGCATCAAAATGAAATTAATTATGCCACCGGCAATCTAGACAGTTTAGATTGCTATCCTGCTGCCTATGTTATAACTATACCACTTATAAGCTTATTGAATCAGAGTAACTCTTTTCTTTTATATTTGTACAACAGTAAGCACATACAAGTCCTGAGGGTACAGACATAATCATAGCATAAATGACACAAAGAATGCTTTTTCCAGAAATTATTTTTAATATATAATTTTGAAGCAATTCCTTTTTTATAAGCATCTGTGTAGGTGTGGGGGAAAAGTGTGGCAGAGAAGGAGGCTGGAGGAACTTTTTGCCAGTCATGTTAACTCCCAGTTCAAAAATAAATAATTCCAAGTTAGTTGCTGTCAAACATTTTATTAAAAGATAAGAACATAAATATTTCTATTATATGTAAAAGGGTTTGTACATAGTTGTGGTTTTTTTATTAAAAAAAACCCTGTTCTATCAATAATTATATTAATGGAAATATTTGGAAGTTAACTGAAATTATATTCATGAAGGTCCAAGTAGTAATAAATTATTTCAATTCATCACTTCAAATAAAATGTTAGTTTGAAGCTGGCATGTCATGCATTCTTTCAAGCCTGCTATTGACAATTCTAAACATAAAATCACATATGCACAGCTTAGAAGGAAACTATAATATTTTTCAAAATCATGTGACAACCTAGGAAAAATACAGTTGACATTAATCATTAATAAAGGTGTTTAGTAATGTGATCTTTAGTTATATTTTCAACTCACAAGATACATAGTTTCATATTTAGTGAAAAAACATTGCATAGTGTCCATCAGTATGTTAGCCATCTAATATTTAGGTACTCAGTTTTATCTAGACCATTAAGACCTTTTTTATAGTGAATTGAGAGCTATAGGCACCTCTAGAAGGTGTTTCATTTTACTGATTTTATGAAGTATAGGATTGTCCTCTTTCATAGGTGAAAAAAACTGGCTTGAGTTGTGAATGCTAACAGGCTACAAATAATTGGGAGGGATAGATGGTTGAATGTCCAGAATTGAGTTTCTGAAATCTCAAGCAGAAGACTCCTACTTGCTAGCCACAGTGGGTAAAGCTTGGTTGTAAATTTTGCAACAATTGGATTAAGCAATACTGGCACATCCCGAATAAAGAAGGAGACACAGGTCAGAAGCAGCAAATGATAGGTTGATTATGTATTGTGCTTCTGCACATGCATTGTTTAGATTGGGGAAGCCAGGGGTCACAACCCACAAGGAAGAGCTGATGCCAAAAGGTAGGGTTTCTGTAGAGAAGAAATTGTATTAGAGAAAAGAAAGGAGCCTGGAAAGTAAACAATTCTGGCTGAAGGAAAGGTCTGGGAAGTGGGGGAAAATTCCAGAGATCAGAGAACTAAGTGGAGGCAAACCCCTGGGAAATGCCCAAAGAGGGATCTTTGCTGGTGATGCCCAAGAGTGGTAACTATGAGCAGCAGCACAGCATGAACTGATACAGCTTTCTGCCCAGGCTTACCCCACCAGTACAGATCTTTGTGCTGGGAAACATAGTGCTGTGGGTTAGTAAGTGAGCAAGTGTATGAGCAAGCTCATGAGCTAATCAAGCAGTCCAAATATTCCAGTCTCATTGGCTGTAATCCAGATCCACTGTCTGGATCCAACATCCAGATACCCGTTATCAAGATCCACTAGGGTTTGTAATTTACTCAGTTTTGGCTATTAATGGTGCTTGTAGGGTGCTCACCTGTGTCACACACTCCTGTGATTAGCATCTCCAGCAACACAACATGCAAGAGGTATGACCTCTACAGGAGCTTTGACTTCCACCCCTGCAGCTTTTCTGTTACAAGCACAGCAAGGACCCTGCTGGTTATACAGACTCCATCCACACAGCACCACGGGCTGTCATTTATTGTGCCTTGCTTGTGACGCCCTCTTGAAGTAAATGCCTTCTTAATTTGTTTCACAAAGCTATCCACAACAGGTAAAAATCTGAGTAATAAGGGTTAATTTAGAGTATGCCATTGGTCAGATTATTTTTCTCCTTGTATTTATTACACTGCATTTATTAACATTGATTAACATTCAGTTTTATCTGTGATTTGATTACCTTCTTTTGTGTAGTAGTTAAACAACTCTTTACAGTTTGTTTTACCTTTCATTGCTGGAATAGTCATGCCTCATTAACAGACTTTGTTCACCATGTTTTCCAGATCATTGGTTAGCATAGGTCACAACATTGAACCCTCAAGGAATCTCCTATTATTTTTCCTTCACTGTGAAAACTGATAATCTGTTCCTATCCATCTTGTATATTTAATACAAGTGGTTATCATTAAGTATGAAGAAATCTTTGCTCTTACAACAGCTTGGTTTGGGTAAGGGACTCTAAGAAGGTCTGTCAAAAACTTTTTTGAAATATAAGCACATTTACATAGTGAACTACTCTTGTTTATATGCTTATAAATTCCTTCAAAGAACTCTAATATCTAAGACATTTCTTTCTGCAAGCCTTGTTGACTCTTCACATTATATCTACCACCATCTCCACTAATTCTGTTCTCTACTATAACATTTTCAAAGTAGAGAAACAAAAATTGCTTGCTCACAATTCTCCATATTTTCCTAGATTCCTTTTTAGGTTATCATTTTAGTTGACTTTTAAGAAGTTGGCTGTTGCCTTTTGTAACTTCCCCATTCCTACTGAAGAGTTTCCTAGTTAAGTTGCTTCGGAATTCATAGGTGTTTAATACCTGTTTCTCCCAAACTGCTAACAAATGTTAATAAACTTGCTAAACAAGAGAGCATGAGTACTATTCATCCAGTTATCTATTTGAAATACCTTCTGCTAGTATTCTTCTGTAAATCAGTTCTTCTAATTCTTCTCTCTGATGTGTGAATTTTCTTTTTCATTATTCCAAAGTGACAGTGATACAAACAATTTTTATTTTAATGAAATGTTACTGAATCATCTAATTGTCTTTCAGCCTTACTATGAGATTCTTGCTTCTGTTGTGATTGAAACAATTTTATTTAGCAATATTTTATTCTCATATAAGTTCCCTCTCAAAATCTTTTTCTGGCATGTCTCATATCAGGGAATTGTTTTAATTTATTCAGTCCTGGGCTCCTTTTGTAAGATTCAAAGGACAGAAAATGACCCTATAAAGTAATTTCAAAATTATCAGAAATAAGACAGCAACCAGTCAATCGTTAACACACTTCCAGGGACTCTAAATTTCTTCTTTGATACTTTCTATGTAATCACTGTTAAGACTCAGTTTTACTTAGTTTAACATTTGATGCTATTAAAGAGGCATAGGGAAATGCATTAGCAAAGTGAATTTTTGATACGTACGGGAAGAGAACATAATAGAAATACTTGAAGGAAAAATAACCATTTCTAAAGAGAAGGAGACCTGGTTATTTTATGATTAAATTTTATGCTTTGACACTTTTCAATTCTTTGAAAGCTAGTGATAATAAGGAAAATTACTTCTTAGTCTGAGCAGCAGCTTAAATGAAACCAATAAAACCTAAACACTGCAACTTTTGTACGTTAGTTAAATGTATTTTATCTCTTAGAGCTAAAGTGGATAATGAAATTTGTTACTTAAGGGATGATCAGTGAAAGTGGAAATTTTGATAATTTTATGTTGCATATCTAGGGTGTCAGAATTACATATGATTAAAATGTTGCTGCCATGGCTAAGAGGGAGTCCTGTGGGTTATGAATTAATACTGTCTAAGGGAACAAAAATGGAGTTAATAACTATTCCTTTTTCTCTTCAGTTAGAGATAAAAGTGAATTTCTTTTTCTGTCCCTAAGTGTCTCAAGACACATTTTAAGTTATCTAAGAAATATAGATAATTCCTTAACTTTGTAGTCTGTTTAGATAAGCAACAATAGTTGCTGTTAGACAATAAAGAAAGATGCTGATGGAGGCCTTAGGGTTAGACACTGATGACTGCAGAGGCCTTATTTTTCAAGGGGTGTAAGGTTCAAAGGATGTTTTAAGCAGATATATACAAAAACTTGACTAACAGGAATAGAATAACTTTTGGTATCATTTGGCTGAAGAAAGGTGGTAGATCTTAAAGTCAGAAGAAAACTATAAAGGAACACCAGGCACCAAATACAGTGTGAACTGAATTAAGAGAAGTTGAACATTTGTCTACAATGTAGAACATGGACTTTAGACTGTGCCTGCAGTTTTCTAAATCTACATAAAAATGTGTCTTTCCTAAAGGGCTCTGAACTTAATGGACTGAGTAAAAAAAGTGCAGGTAATATAAAAAGTGAAAAGTAACTTCTGCTCTCTTAAACATGGAATATAGAGACAGAATGAAGAACAGAAAAAAGTGGTCCTCAGGCTTGGTTCAGCAAGATGATTAGTGAAATGCACTGCCTTTAAAACTATTGGTCCTGAAATTAGAGTCCTAAATCTTTATTTGCCTACCTAGGTAAGAGTATCTGGAGCCTTTAAATAGATCAACTTTAGTTAATATTCTAGAATGGCTTTGGATACTGAATATTAGATATTTCAATGTATTTTAGAAACTTTTTATTTCTAGATTAAGTCTGTGTCTTGGTAGATTGCAGTGTCTCCAGTACCCAGATAAGTATTTATTATAGTGATGTTTTTGACAACTCCAATTTAGGCACTGGAAAGTAATCTGAAAATATTAATTTTAATTAATTAAAAGAGAAGCAAAAAATGGAAAAACCTCAGATGATCTGTCATTTGGATGGCACCCAGAGTAAAAATCCTAGAAATATATATTTCTCAGGAATTTTTGAATCTGAGGGGGAAACAACCAACAAACGGAAAAAAAAATAAATTCTGCTATTGAAACCAAGAGAAAACTTAAGGAATACACTTTCAATGTTGTCTTTAATTATTAAAAATGGTACATAATGAAAGAAATATAATGTTATTTGTAATACTGATATGCAGAATTGGTTAGAAACTGAAATTTCAGACTTGAAATTATTAGTCATTTACCATGAATTGCTAAAAGCACCAATGATAGCTTGCCACTTTATACTGATTTTCAGTTCATTTTTCCCAAGTTCTTTGTTATGGAGCATAATATCAGTTTGATGCAGGTTTCAGTGTCTGGCATATGCTAAATGTGACATGGCAGCTTAAACTCATTTTAAAAAAAGATTGGTAATGAACACTACAATCAACATGGTACCGCATATTTACACTGATGGTAAATGCAATATTAATTTGAGCTCTGTGTACTATTCCATTCTCTAAAATCAACCACATAACTTTATGTTGACTGCTATTTTGAACAGTGTTGCAAAAGGTGCCTGCAGGGATGGGTGAACTGGTGATTGTAACAGGCATATAGTTTTTCTTTTTGTGCTACACATACAAGAGATAACTGAAGATTCAATCTTCTCTTTCCCATCTCATTATGAGGAGGGGAAAAGGTGATGTGTGTGTTTCTGGCCTTTGGACTCTTTTTCTCTGCCTCAAACACTTGAGACCAGATATCTGCCTACAGCCATAAAAGCTATTAAAAAATTACAAAAGCTCACATCAGCAAGAGCGTTTTGCAGTTCATCCAGGGTTTGCAGCTTGAGAATTGGAAATATCTTGGGTCTGCTGGTGAGAAGTGCCTTTGGGAAGACATTCTAAAAATTGTACAAGGAGTGTAGCCTGACATGCAGGCAAGGAAATAAAAGCTTACGATAAGAATTCTTAGGTATATTTTAGTATTTTTGAGAAGTGACCTAAGCATTTAGATGCGTGAACTCTAAGTGCCGAAACCACTTTTCAAAGCACACAAACTCCTAACCCACTTAGAATGCCTCTGCGTCAGCATTTTAGTTCAAATCAGAAGTGCACTTTGAAGTAAATCTCCCAGTTGCCAACACCTTCCCACCTCCTCCTGCCCCTTACTACCCTCCATGTTGCAGAGCACAAACTCACCCACTCAGGACCCTAAGGACCTACCCAGGCTTGCCTTGGCCTGAGCTGGATGTATATTTTTTCAGCAGTCCTAGAGCTCAAGTGACTGGTGCCTGCCCTGCCATAGCTGAAGCCCTGGGAATACCACACATGGCAAAGCTCTTATACTCCTCAGCTGTCACTGAGTAACAATCACCCTTCACATTAGGCTTTGTGCAATTTTCCAGCTTAAGCTGGGACCCAGTGAGAAGAAAGCAGACAGTGATGAAAAAAACACATAAAAATAGCCTGAAGTGGCCCCAGGTCTATGAGGTAGGGAACTCCACTCCTAGCCATGGTGTCATGATGCAATTCATTCACTGTAAACCTTCCCTCTCATTATTGAAGAAAACTGCATCCATCAAGCTTAGGACCCAGGGGAATACTGAAAGCATGAGCATTGCACCACAGCAAAGAGGTAAGTAACAGGAAGGGTGGTTATGCATAACAATTTGAACTGTATTGTTATTACTGGGTTGTGGGTTTTTTTTTTAATTATCTAGATCATGTGGACTACTAGGCAGTTAAAACATTAACTAGACAAGCAACGCATTTCTGTTGTTATATACAGAGTGTAGCCCCTTTTGACCATAGCAAGATTTTTAGTGAAACAGTGCCTGTGGAGAAACAGATTTCAGGGTCTCAACACTAATGTTTTGCCCATAAAGTCCTTGTTCCTTGTTATCATAAATTTGCCGTTCAAATCTGATCCTTAATATCTCTTTGGCACCAGAATAAGTCCAAAGACAGCTTTGACTTTCTTTATAAAAAAAAGTAATATCAAAAATATCTTCAATCAACTGTTATGAGGCTGCATGGTAGCAAGTTCATCCTATACTTCTTAAAGAGGATTTATCTGAAAGGGAAAATTCCTATTAAAATAAGCTTATTGGCAGATCATTGCCTAGCAAAATTCTTCAAATCACCTATTCCACAAAAGGTCATGTTTTAGTTTCTAATCTATCTAGAATACCTGTCCTTAAAATTTTCCCCACAGTCTATTCTGCAAGGCCATTCCAGTGGCCTCTTCTCAGACTCCTGTCAACACTGACTATCTGGTATTTAGTACAAGAGGTCTGTGTATTTTTTTAAAAAAAAACCTGCTATGTTAACCAGCTCTAAGCAAGAGCTCTAAGTTGGCAGTTTTTCAAGGCCTGGGTGATTTTTTGTCTACCTTTTGGCAGAAGTTCACTTCCCAAATACTGTGGGTTTAGGTGTTTAACAGGTTTGCCAGTAACCAAGCAGAAGTTTGCTTAAGTTGTATTTAGATATGAATGGCTTTTGTTTGTGGGGATTTTTTCTGTTTGGTTGGTTGGTTTTTAGTCCCTTATGCAACAAAATATTTAAATAAAAACTTAGAAAGTAAAGAAGTAATTAGAAGTGTCGTATTTCATGGCATCAAGCAAAATATGTCATTTTTTGCTTAGTCAAATTTCTCTAAAAATTCTTTAAGGGTTATTAATTCCTGTTGCCTGAGTGAATGGCAAGAGGAGCTGCAAGTTTATTTGAATGCCCATCACAGTTCCAATGAGTGACACATTCTGTAAGCCCCTATTTAACTAAGGTTAACTTAGTTCAAGGGTTTTTGTTTGGGTTTTTTTGGCTGGTATTTGGGTTTTGGTGGGGGTTTTTTAGGGTCTATTGATACACCGGGTTAATTCCAGCAAGCTGGTTTAGGTAAGGTTTTATTTACACAGGTTGAAACCTATTTCACAGTCTAAAACATATACACACGCAAAGCTACCACAGGGACATATTGTGCATTTACAAATAGAAAAGGAATTGTCAGATTCACAGCATTTCAACACTAACTTGGCAGATTTTCTGCTTATTCCTGGCAGTGCTGAATGTATTCCAGTTCATATTTTTTTCCTGTGTGTCCTGGGCCCAAAGCCAATACATACACTCACATATGGGGAATTCTTGGTACAACCAGGTGTTTAGGGATGAATCCTTCTAGTGTTGGCATCTGGGCCTGGGTCTGCTCCCTTGGCACATTCTTCTCTCTGGCTCCTGGATTGGTTCTGCTCCTGACTGCTGCAACATCTGTTCAGCTGTCTGCAGCTTGGTAAAGTGTTGTGTTTCTTTATATTTCTGCGTGTCAGATTTCTTTGATACTCTCAGAAGCATGTACAAGTTAAATTTTATTCCATTGTGCTAGTTAATAGGGCAAAATATGGATTTTTTGATGGATATATGGATATATGATTTTACATGATCCATAAGGAAGACACAAAGCCCTCATATACAGAGGGATCTTCGTGTCTCTGTTCATTGTGAAACTGTAGAAATTTGTTTATGCATTTATATTTTCTTACATATTTTACATGGGGTTTGGGGATTTTGGGTTTTATTGGTTTTGGGGTTTTGTGTGTGTGTGTTTGTTTTGTTTTTTTTTAAATAATAAGTAATCATATCACATTCGCTTTAAAGGAAAGCACTCACTACTTAGGCTGCCTCTATAAAATCGATTCCTTTAAAAGAGGACTCCCTGTGATCAGCAGTTCATTATTTACATAATTTTTCTATAAACAAAATTGAATTATACTTAATGTTGTATTATTTGCTGAAGCACATTAATAGTGGAATAGTTCTAACAGTTAAAAAAAAAAAAGTAAAAAAGACTTGGGGTGACAGAAGGATGTGATGATGCATTCAACAGTTTCAAGTATTCTGCTGCTAAACCTAGCTGTGATTAATAGCATGTGATCCCTTCCTGTGGCCATCAAAAGGCTTAGAATATGTGTGAGATTTTATAGGCTTGAAGTACATGAACAAGTTCATATATATTGTTGCATATGAAGTAATATTAAAGGTTGTCAGTGAGAAAATGAGCTGGATCCTGACTTCTTTTGGCCACTTCTTTCAAATGTCTTGTATTTGTATTTTTCTGACTGAAATCCCTTCCATTGCAGCATCTCTTGCTCCCCACCTCACTCCACATAAAAGCCACAAGACTTCTCTTGCAGAGCATCTTCGCTTTGGAATCTGTGATCACTTGAAAGATTCAGTGACTCAGACCAGCTTCTTCAAAGCAAATATTGCTTAACTACACACAAGAACAGAACAATCAGGAAGAGAAAGGTTAAAACAATTCTTAGTAGAGCTCAGTAATTCCTTTAAGAGTTAGGTAGGTTTAATTTATGTCAAGTGTTTGAACTCCTCTGAGAAAGTTAGTGCTTTCTTCTCATTGCTTACTCAGTTACTGAAATAACATGCTTTGTTTCATTTTGTTTGATAAAGGAGCTTCTTTTGTGTTTATTTACTGTTTATTACTGTTTATTTATGGTTACATTTTTTCCTTTTATTAGAAAATATTTCTTTCAAAATCAGTTTTGAATGTATTGCCTCTCTACTTTACTGCTTACATGATATTTTGAGACAGTTAGAAGCCAGACTGGTTACCCTTAAAACAAAGAACCATTTCCCAAGAAGTCCTTTCAGATTTGAGCATAAATTGGTTGAGTAGAAATACTGGCCGTGTTTAACCTAAGCTGAGTAACCTGGGCAATGACATGGGAAAAAAAATAAAAAACAATCACCCTGAACTATTGAAGTATACATTTTAAGAACAAGACAATCTTACAGTTTAAGAATGAGGTAAACTGGCAACTGGACTGAAGAACAGGCTCCCCTTTTAGAAAGAGAAAAATGAAGATAAAAGTGGAAGCATAACTTGGAATAGACTAGCAAAAGAAATCTTCAGAGGTTAACACTGTAGGCAGTCTGCCATAGACTCTTAAGATTATATTCATATATAGTTGCTGATCTCTTCCCAGAGTAATAAATATACAATGACTAATAATTCTGGGAATCTTTAGCAGAAGGAAGATATTGTTAGTAATGCTTTAGACTAGATATCCCTGGATATAACAGCTGCCAGATTTACCTACCTGATAGTAAAAAAGCCAATGGAAAAAAACTGCATTATACATGGCATTGATAAGCAATGAAGATCTTATGGTGAACTAGTCACAAAAAATAACTGTCAAATTGATGCTGATATGATCCTCTTGAACTAAATGTAAGGATTCTGATTTCCAAAGGAACACTTTTGAACTATTATGCTTTATTTGAACACTGCCATGTAGTCAACTTCTTTATGCAGTCTAACATGGTAATGGATTCAAAGCATAGTAAAAATCAAACTTAAATTCTCACAATAGCCATTTAAAAAATACTTTGATTGAAAAATTAATCACCTATGTTATCACCCATATGTCCATGTATAACCCCAACCTTAGTGTTATATATAGATAGTAATAGCTATTTCATCTATGTGAGCATGCAGCACAATTTGTCTGAACAACTCTGATTCCTAGCTGAATCCCACCCCAGAACAGAAAGCTAATAAAAGGTTTAGCTCATCCTAAGTAAGCCATATTATGAAGGTTTAACTGATAATTGTTACAAAGAAGACCTGTACATCCCAGTTGCATTTCACATTCAACATGCAGAGAATGTGGTAGCCAAGCTATTTATTTTTATTCTACTTACTCTATCATTATTTTACATTACATTAGCTGCACACCATCCACTCTGCACACGTAATAAGGTATGGGTCCTCCAGACCCCTGCATCATTAACTACATACCAAAAAGTCATTATTATCTGCTTGCTGTTCAGCAGACTTTGTGAAATGAATTGGTGGTCTCAGGCAAATATCCACAGCTCAACGAGTTCGTGATGCAGTTAGTATTACTGTACTCCATTACTGAAAGAGTAAGCAAATAGTGCATAGAGTGGCACATCGCCCACTGAATTATACTGTGTCTATTAAAGGTGGCCACTGCAGCTAAACTTTAAAATAAACCACGAAAACTTAAAAAAGCCAAATGAGGCAATATGGTTTGTTTGCAGGAATCTGTATTTAAAAACTGGGATTTTCTGTGCCCATAACTATCAATCAGTTACCATAGGCTATAGACACATGTACATTAGAGAAGAATTACACTAGGTGATTACATAGGTAAGATGTATGTTTTAATTCTAAGAGTTGTAACAGTGAAGAATGCCAAAACTCAAAAATAGTCCTGGAACATTATTAGTAATAATTCACTCACAGATCCATTTTCCATGGTCCTTTTTCCAATTTCTATAAAAAACGTAAATGTATATAATGTATAAGTGAACCTGTAGGCATTACTGGGAATACATATGTATTTGCTGGAGAGCTACATGATCTTTTATCTGGGACAGAAAGAAAAGATTTTGTTCCTACAAAAAATATAGACTGTGATCCTAACGGTAAAGAAATATGAAGTACACTTAAGTGTATATTCCAGTGAAGGAAATCTCTGTGTTAAATTTGAGTTAGATTAGGAAGTCTTTGCACATGTTGGTGAACTCTGTTTCAGAGTAATATTTTGAGTATTAGTAGGACTGTTCACATTGAAAAAATCATTACTCATAAAAATCTGGGTAAAAAGTAAAATAAGTCATACATTTAAGAACAGAATTAAAATAAAACCCTATAGATTGGTCTCTATATTTTATGCTTATTTTTGCAATTGATAGAAATTCAACATGAAACACAAAAGTAAAAAAAACATTCAAACAAAAGTATACAGAAAATATTCAAAAAGAGTGTCAAAATTCCAAAGAACAGTTAGCATTTAATAAGTTATGCTGTTACTTAAGTGTTATGTGGCCATTCATGTGACAGTATCATCAGAGATTATGCCATAACATTATATAGATGTCACATTGGCACATGATCATAGTCTAATGTGACATGATGCTAGCAGTAAAGAATTAGACAGCTTTTAAAAAGTAATATATTCCCGGTCTCCTGTGCCTACAAATTTCATCTAACTTTACAATTGGCAATGTCGGATATACTAGGAAAGCTGTGAAGGTATCAGACATGAGTAAGCTAATTCTTTATTTCTTTATTTATTTCCTGATTCTTGATGCTATTACTGAAACAGGAAATAAGGTATCTCTAGGCAGAGCAGTGTGACAAGCTTATCTGCTTGGCAGATAAGTGTGTCCTAGAGGGTGCAGTAAACAAAGGTCACTTATTTAAGAAACGTATCTTTTCTCATGTAAATAATATTAGCAATGGTTGGTTTTGCTGCTGAATATTTGGTACAAGTTCTTTAAAGATCATAGGATTCCAGTACATTCCCCAGATTCCCAATTGTTCTTTTACAGACCATGACATTGGCATCCATAAGGCTCTGGACGAGAAAAGGACTGAAATACCATGATTTATACTGTAGAGAAAATGCACCTTTTGCTCTTTCTATTATGCTTCTGTAAAGTACCAAGCTTTACTTTTCACTGCATCATTGCAGCTAATTGTAGCTTCAACTTCCAGTTCACATTATTTTGAAGTGGGTTCAAGGAAGCACCTCTTGTAGACCTGCAGACTGTGATAGAAATGTGAGCTTTTTTCTTAGGTAACGGTAAGATGAGAATCTCGGCATGTGAAGGAAAGGAAAAAAAAAAATTTGCACTACTTGTATATTTGTTTCTTGAGTGCAGATAACTCATGATACAAAAAGAAATAAAATACAAAGAACTACAAAGAAGACATTAAATGCAACATCAGAGAATGAAATTGTTTCTACTTGAAAAGAAGTACCTATGATGAATGTGGCAATTACTGTGAACAGACAAGGCAACAAATGAAGGACTTAGAGAATGGTGCAGATAGACATTCATGACAGATGTTATGAGGATGCCAATGGACAAATTGCCAGACAAGTAAGTCAGAGAAGACACTGACAAATATACTGCAAGGGATAACTTTTCAAAGAAGGTCAGGAAAGGAAAAAAAAAAAAAAAAAAAAGCTTATATAATGTAAATCTGTAACAAATTTATGCTTTGTGTCTTAAAAAATTACAAGACAGTATACAGAATGATAAAGTTACCACATCAAATAAAAAATTTATACCCTGAAGGTGTTTCTTTGTCCCAGATAATTGCCACCTTTGGTAAACTGTACTATACAAAATGACTTCAGCTTTACAGATGTGCTAGAGGAATCAAGACCTCACGTATACATGACAGGACATGGGGAGAGGTATGTTTCTCAGAATGGGACTCAAAGTATCAGGTTTGAAGCAACCTAAAACAACCACCAAATATTGGACAGATGGTTTGGCATAAAGAACAGCATAGGAAAATATGTTTGTCCATTTCATGTAAATCAAAAAAATGCAAGGATCTGTGCTAAGGTTTTCAGAATTAAAATTTCTTGGAGAAATGAATGCAAGTTATATCTCTCCATTCTCCAGTCTCCCTCTCGTGCTCTGCAAACGTGCTTATCAGCTGTCATATGTCAAGTATGTCATATGTCACACATATGCATATATAGAAATACACGGAGTCGCACCTACATATAGAAATCTATGCCAGTCACCTGGGTGAAAAGGAGTCCTGTGTTCAGGACTTCAGTTTAACTTGGTTTAGATGAGGTATCTGAACCACCATCATGTTCCAAGGAGAAGTTCTAAGCTGAGGGACATTGGATCATACGGGGGAAGATTAAGTCCCTTTAAAGAAAAAAGTCTCCTTCCTAGATATGACAAAGAAGTAATGATCAATGTGTGAACAGGAGACTGCCATGTTATGTTGTACCATACCATAATAACCTAGGTAGTTTTCATTTATTCCTTTGTAGATATATATTAAAAATAAAATAAAATCAGCATATTGAAAAATCTTTTTTACATCCTCTAATAATGCACTTATAAGAGGTGATTTCAGTAAAGAAGACAAGGACAAATATTTAATATTAATAAGCACAAAATATTTTTAGTATGAGTATATGTAGTAACTGATTAATTTTATATAAATATTCTACATTTTTTGCTTCTTGCATTGGCAAGCAAGTTGATTGTAATGCATGCCCAATAATTTAGTTACTTTTTGTTTTGGTTTGGTTTTACTTCCTGTGAGTTAAGCTATAGTGACCAAAATAAGAGACAAGTTGTTGCATTATATAGATGACTTCTAAGATTTGATTAGGTGTTTCTGTCGTACCTGGAAAAAATATGAATTTCAGGAAAGTAAATCAATAAAATTAGTTGTAGATGTTTAATTATTCACTAGCATGTTAGCAATTAAAGAGTTTGGGTTTAATTTTAGAAAGAAATACACGTTTCATGATATTGATCTTCCACCACTAAATAGAATCAGATTATATCACCTATGTTCCCTTCCGCAGAATTTAAGACAAAAAATGCGTTGCTAGTAATACATATGAGGTTTATTAACACTCAGATTATAACATGCCCACCTGGGAAAGAAAGAGTAAGTTTTAAAATTTGGTGTTTAAATCATACCTTCTCAAGGCCCTTGGTACAGCCTTGCACTCTCCAGTGGTTTTGGCTGCCTGCATCAGACTACTGTAAGAAAGACCTCTGAGAAGTGGGGTCCTCCACCTCACCTTCACTTGGAAACTGTATTTACATTCCAGCCCTGGCCCTTGGTCTCTGCCTGTGTGCCTGTGCAATCCTGGCCAGGCATTTCACTTATTCAGATCCTGACTCTGACCCACCCTTATGCAGGTGTCCATTGTTGCAGCTCTGTGACACTCTTTAGTGAAGTCCCTTTTACTTCCTACAGCTAAACAGATGGAAAAAAAGGAAAACTGTGTAATGAAATGAACATGCTCAGACCACGTAGTCCAAAGTCTAGTGGTTGGTTGTCTGTCATGTGAACAAAACTTAACTTGGCCTTTCTAAGGATGAGGGATGAGAGAGTGAGAGAGATGAGACAAGATTTTTTCCCACCCTTATGCATTTCTCCTATATGAATATATACATATATTAATTTCCTACATGAGAACTCTGGTTAACAAAAGCCCCTCACCTCATGAAAATAATTTCATTAATATTTCTTATGCATTTGCACACTATAGAATTAAAGACTGAAATGTATTGAGAAAGAAATTGTAATACTGATACTTACTAGCTTGTCATTGCTTTACCGTGCAATATTCACACTTTGCCATTTTAGTTTTCAGTTCAGTTCTCATTCTGTATGAGTTGTGTGTCTTAATATCTTTATATATCTACATCTGCATTGATGTTCTGTAAGTCTACAGCATGAGAAGAATCCCACAAAATCACAAAGAAGTAAACAGAATACAGAAAGGGGCAGGGGGGCAAGAGGTAAAGCTAGAATCTTAGTGTTTTTTCTTCAGTGCCTATTGACAGGCTTCAGCCATTCCCACAAAAGCAGACTAAAGAATTCTCTCTCTTTCTCTCAATATACAGTCTCCAAAAAAAAGGGGAACATGTATTTTTGCATATAAGCAGTAAACCAGAATAAATAATGCTTTACATGAGAAGTAATCTGCTGCTCCTGTGTAGCACACGACTCCTTTTGATTCTTAAAGGTATTACATGAAAAGGACTGTTCCTACAAATCTTTTACTAGGTCAGAAATAGTAAACCCTTGTCTTTTTATTATTATAGAATCACAGACTCATAGATTCATAGAATATCTCAATTTGGAAGGGACCCATAAGGATCATTGAGTCCAAATCCCTAGTCCTCACGGGACTACCTAAAATTAAATCATATGACCAAGAGTGGTGTCTTCAGTATTTTTGTATCAAGTCAATCTGTCCAAGGATAATACTTTTTCTCTATATCATTTTATGTTTGTCAAAGCATAATCTGTGCTAAAATAAAACTGAGAAATCTGAATGAGTAGTTTGTATTTCTGTACCATTAGCTAGTTCGGCAGATCAGTTCTGAATTAATAAGTGGACCAGCAGCAGCATTGACTAGCTGCTGGTTAATATAAAGAGCAAATACGACAAAATGACTTCCAAAATACACGCAAAAACAGATTATTATTAAGCAACTGCATTCAGGTAAAGAATTTTCATGATGCAGCTACCACAAGAACAGACCTGGCAGTGAAAATCATCAAAGGTGGGGGGTTTTTTAAGGTGCAGAGAAAGTCAGCAAAAGGCTCTCAGATAATATTGCTATATAACAGAGGGCAAAACAAAGTTCTTTTTTGAGCAAAGTGATCATGCAGGCATTAAAAACAAATATTTAGTTAGTAGATAAAATGTCAGTCTGAACAGAGAAGACAGGGAAAATACATTTCCCAGCTAAAACAAGCATAAAAGAAACAATTAGAAAATGTCATCATCGTCCTGTGCCTAGACAAAGTAAACGTGGAAAGATTTTTAATTATAGTCTTGATAAGTCAGTGAAATGAATGTGATTATAATGAAACTATACCTGTCAGTATAATATTTAGCAATTTTCAGTGAGACTTTCAGAGTAAATATCAAAGCAGGACAAGAAATCAAGGAACAGTGTCTTAATTCCTGAAAAAGAAATGTTAACGTACCAGTATTTCTTTGAATGCTATCAATCTTGTTTAACACAGCTGCATTTTTTTTAACAGAACTACAACCCAACAGTCTGATTTTTATATCTTTGAATTTGGAATATTTGCCAGCAGCAGTCATTCAGGAGCCAGATGATTCTTTTAAATCTGGGCTGCCTCTTTTCTCCTCCTATATCTTGATCACAACATCCCTAAATTTATGGAAAGTTCATATATTTCTAAAGGTATGACATAATATTTAACTGTAGTCACTTTGACCATTGGTAGGTATTAAAATCAAAGAATTCATGTGTTTGTTCAAAACAGAAAATTGTTCTCTTCTGACTAATCAACACTGTTCATTCTTTTAATTATTCTTCACAAGCTATTTTTAGAAATGAAAGCTAGTGATACACTTCAGAGAAATTTAAAATAATACATTTCAATATATCTTTCAAGAATGACTCCTACTGATACAATGATATCACAGGATTTTTTAAGATTGGAAGACCTTTGCTATTAACCTATTAATTATGGTAATGATGGTAAAGATCAGGTCTTTAGACAGGTTATGGTAATATTTCTCTAAATCACTGTTTATTTCTTGTTTGATTGGTTGGGGGTTCTTTTGAACTATAAAGTTAAAGCTTTTGAAAGCTTAACTTTAAAATGCTGGTTTGCGTATGCTGACAGTGCTGATTCTGTTAAAAATCGTCTCTTCATCTGGCCCTTGGAAATGTTACTGATTTTTTTCTTAATTTCAAGTCATTAAATTGCCCAAAGCTGTTCTTTTCATTTTTATTTTTTTCCATCCTGCTGGGTCTCATTACAGCCTGCAACTAGCAAGTACTCTTGATACTCACAATGACCCACAAACCTAACAACCTTTAATTAAGTGATTATATCTATATAGTACCTGTTACAGTTTCTAGGTATCTAAACAGATTAGTGCCCTCTAAGAAGTAGTTTGTAAAGAAAGTTTGAGAAATATTTGTATAATCGGAATTTACAGGTGGTGATGTCAAACTGTTAGAGCAGCTGATCCAAAGCTCAATTAATAGTTTACAAGAAGCATCCTGCTCCCTTATTTTTAATCTCTGCTACAACAATACACAGGCATCTTCCCACATGACTCTGACTGCAGAGATAAAAGATTATTTTGGGTACATTTGAGACAATTCAAGAGCACCAGTTCAGAACATGTTTTAGGCATATACTTTATTGAGTAGTAAAGTAGTATTTAATTTAAAATTGATTTGATATTCTGGTCTGGATCTATCTCCCCTAGCTCTAGGCACCAGTAGCTGCCACCTCCTTGTACAGCTAGTAAAATTGAGAGAGGTAGGGCTATGGGATAAGTCCTGTCCTCTGTAAGTGCAGTCTGAAATTAGTAACAGTCTCTGGTCCCAGGGGACCAGGGCAATGTTAGCAGGTGGGGTGGCAGAATAGCAATGGATCTGCTGAGTAAAACAGTTCACTCTGAGTACCAGATGCCCACAGGACATATATTTCAGTCATCTGACCAGAGAACTGCCTGAGCTGAGGCCAGTGGACTGTATGCCCATCAGCAGATGGAGCACCATAGTTGTGTCTTGACAGAGCAGCCTCCCCTTTAATTTTAGACATCAGGAATTTCAGCTACTGTGAAACCACTCAGTAAAGTCACTGAGAGCTCAGTGTGTGGAGGTGACTGGGAGACTTGCTTCAGAAGTGCATCCTGATCCAAACTAGAACACTAATATGTTGTTAGGATCCTTGAAGTGACAACAGGTACCTAATAAATTCAGCTGCAAATCATTTTCTTTTTCTAGTTTTGCTTTGCAGAGGTGGAAAGAAAGAAAGGAAGACAAAGCTTTAAAAGTATCTCACGTGAAGGGGAAGCTCTTACAGTTGTGGAGTGCTACCAATATCCACTAACTTCCAGAATAGATATTAGATTAAAACTGCAGTTAAATTTCCCTGAGCAAGCAATAGTAAAAAGTTTTCATCTTTCAGTTTTATCTCCAGATTTATGAATCACAAACGTTAATTAAAAAGAACTGAGATCTTTTCACTTTACCCTGCTATGATTTGTTTTAGTTACAAAGTGATCAAGATTCCAGTAGATAGAAGAACACATTCTTTTATGCTTCAAAGATGACAATTTTGGCAGACGCAATGAAGGAGATTTGACTTTCATAATGGGTGTACAAAAATTATTTAGACTGACAAGAGCAGAATGATAAAGCCTTTACAGTATAAATTAGCTGTATTTTGTTTTGAAATGTCTAAGCATTTATATGCAGTCTAAATTAAATACTAGTTTGTATTTAATGCAGTAAAATACTACTTTATTAAAACCTGCAAGCATAAAAAGCAAAATCTTCTAAAGAATTAGGTTTTACTACATAGCTCTGAAAAGTAAAACAGTTTCTTTTGCAACTAAAAGAGAAGACAGTCTGAAGGGTACTCCCTTCGCACTGGTACTGGCATAACAAGGCCTCTGAGGGTGCAGCTCTTTGCAATCACTATTTTATTAAACGTCAGAAAGTGTAATGTTGAAAGTGCACATTGAAGACTCATGTAATATAGCTTACCTTACACACATAACCTTCACAAAAACATCTCCCAAATCTGCTTGCTGAAAGATTTATGGCATCATGCAAGTTTTACACCAGTGAGTGTACTAATGGCTTTGCCTGATGGATCCCACAGGAGTCGTGCTGTCTGGAAAATGCTGAAGTATAGAGCAGCACTTAAGCATCACAACTATAGGCTAGTTGGTAGAAAAAGTTCTAGGGCATAGAAGATAAAATATTAAAATATATGGAAGTCTTAAGTCTAAAAGTTTCAAAACCTTTTACATTTTGTGGTATTTAACAAGCATTAAATGTTGCATATTAGGGGTCTTAGGGGTGATACACATTTTACTTGTAATTCAGTTACATACATTGCCAGTTACAAAATTATATATGCTTCTTGGCAAAGTAAATCATACATCTAAGAGAATAAAACTTAATTACTAGAAAGCAATTTGGAATGAAATTATTTCTGAAGAACCTAAAAGAATCAGGGACTCAAATCTTCACTGATGTTCAACAGCAGTAGGGTGTCTTCTTTTAGAGGCTTATAAAATTCCCAGCTATAATTATCAGTTTCATTGCTAAGAGATATCAAAAAGATGTTGTTTTAATTTAATTTGGGTAAAATGAAAGTAAAAAAAAAAAGAGGAGAAGCAAATAAAACACAATGATGTTGAGGCTTGCTGGAGATGTAGAAGTTCTTATAACTATAAAAAGGAAATTCTTTTGTGATCCTGAATCAGGAATAGCTAAATACCATTATGTCAAACAAAGAATATAAAAAATATAAATCTAAACACATGTTATTACCATAAAGATAAATAACATCCACAATACTATCTGAAAGAAAACAACAAAAAAAATATTATTTAAAAATTCTTTGACTTAAAATTAAGAAAATAGTCTTTGGTTTAAACTTGGTATTGCAAGTTGGACAAAGGCCTTAACATTAACACCTTTCACTTTAAAATACAGTTGCATTGGTGGTTTCTCAAATTCTAGACTTTTTAGTTGTTTAAAATATTAACTCTTAAAAGACTCTCGATTTTCCTTTATTTTGGCGGGCGAGGTGTGGGGGGTAGGGATAAATCCAAAATAATAAATGCATAGTCTATGTAACTAATTACCAAGATACAAACTGAGGTCTGTGCTAGAAAAATTAAAGTGAGATACAAGATCTACAAAAGACTTTTAGGGACCTAAACTGTATGTTTTGTTGAAAAATGCAGTAACACCTGCTCCTGTGACCCAAACATAAATATAGCCTAGAATTTATTTGTAGGTGCCTAACCCTAGACTTCTGCACATGCATATTTATATAATTCAATTGCTGTCAGGAAGCTTCTGTCTGGCTGCTCACCATAGGAGAAGGGTGGGACCATGAGCATATCCTGGTGCCTATCCTATGCTCCAGGTGAGTGGCCTGACTAGCTGATAGCAAATTTATTGAGACCTTTTTCATCTGTTGTATGGTACCTAGAGTAGTGAATGTTGACCTGCATGTTGAACCTCTTTTAAGAGTGAAAACATTCTAGAACAGACTTTCAAGAGTGTTTCAAAATTGTTTCAAAAACATAGTAAGGAACAAAACAAGCAAGAGTAATAAGGGACAGCATAATTCCACAAGACAGCTTAATAACATAGAAAATTGCTTTGAGTTTCATTATTGTAGACCCAAGTTAATTTTCTTTAAATAAAATATAGTTTGGTTTACAGTTTAAAAAAACCAAGTCTTTCTTGGACTGAGCTTAAATTTAGAGGTCTTAAAACACAAAGATACCAAGCCTAGAAGGTTAACTGTCTGGACAAATTACTTTGCATCTCAAAGTAACTACAGTGTTTTTCAACCTGGCAGCACTTTAAATGGTTAGTTCCTATGCCGATAGACTAAAACCATGATTTAGTATACTTCAAATTACTGTGGTATATTGATAAGGTTACTATGATAATACAAGTCAGTCTTGAAAAATCCCACTAGCCCAATTCAGGTTTAGTAGAAGGCTTTATGGGTTTTATACTTACATGGCTATGCAAATACTCATGGCTATGTCATGCAAGAATACCTTCTGGTACTACCTTTGGGTGAATCTGAAGGGAGAGTGCCATTATTCCGAATCTGCTGCATACATTTTATGTGTTAGAAGAACAGCAATCACTAGCTCCTACCAGTTGCTCATCCTCCCTGCTGCTGCAACTCTCTTGCCTGCTTCCAGGACCAAAATACTTCTCTCGAACTATTACAACATTATTTTTTTCCTTGTTTCATGTATTTCTTTTTTAAAGATAGATAAAAGAAATGCTAGGGTAGGGGAATAGTGGAAGAGTTTAATTTCCAATCTGTCTAAATTTAAGAAACAAATATCTTTTTTAGCAAGTCTGTTACCTTGGGATTTCAGCACTGTTTCCATGTTCAAGAGCTTTGGGTAATAATCAGTTAAGGATGCAAAATTATGAGTCCAGCAATAGCTTTGATGTTCACCTTGGAATAATCTTGATGTGAGTGTATTACAGTGCTCTGGCAATTAAATGCATGAGGCATTTCTGAGTACTGCTAGCTTGAAGGATTTTAGCCTTTTTCCATTAGAAGAATGAACTAGAGCTCCTATCACACTGTATATAGCTGTGAATATTGAAAATATATTTGAAAATATATTTAATAAAAATCTAATATTTCCAGTCTCTGAGCTAAACTTCATGTTGTCACTCTGATAATGAGATTGCAGACAAAGTGAAAAACCTCCTCTTCCCCAGCAGTGGAAGTAGGGAAATATTATCTCTTTAATGTTAACGATTAAATGTTAAATGTTTTAAATTTAACTTGCAAAAATATTTTTAAAGTATGAAGATAATGTAACTATTTGTGGGTTAGGTCCTGAATTTTTTGATAAAATATTTTTTATATTCATAGAAACACACACGATATATATGTGTGTGTGCGCATACATGTAGGATGAATCCAAAAGCTGTGATCATACACAATAATAAAAAATGAATTGGCAGTATATATAAAAGAATGTAAATTTAAAAAAAATAGGCCTAAACTTAGATCTGTTTTGTATATTTTTTTTCTCAGCCACTAATTCTCATGATAAAAATGTAGTAGAGAAGTATGATATTTTATTTAGATTATAGACTTTCTTCAGTTTCTTTTGAACCTATATAGATTTTCGTGTCCAGACCCACCACTCACTTGATCAGATCATACTGCACCTAATTCATACAGACCATGGACAAAGAACAGATTATCATAGCCTTCCCTAAGACTAAGTGCCCCAAAAACAGTAAGACTAAATCTTGTTTAGTTGGTTGAATAGGGCCTAATTTTGTAGCTTTTCAATGTAGCAACCAAGATTGGAAACACTAGTATGAGGGAAGAGGAATGGTCTGTGAGAGAAATGGTCAAGCTGGAACAGCAGGGGAATAATTTAGAAGTGGAGGTGCACCAGCAATATCCAGTTCCTCTTGCTCCATGCCACTGTGAATTTCAAGGTAATACTATGGCCAGCTTGAATATTTGTGTGTACTGGGTGTAGGTGTCCAGGTGTTGGCAGCGTAAGGCTGCAGTGGTGGCCTCTGTGAGCTTGGCTGGGGGTGTGTAGAAGAGTCGGGAATGAAAAGGTGAATTTGAATCTCAGAAAGGAGGGAGGAAAAACATTGTTTTAATATTTCTATCCTGGGCTACATAAAAAAAAAAAAAAGCATAACCAGCAGGTTGAGCAAGGTTATTCTCCCTCTCTACTCCACTCTCTTGAGACCCCACCTGGGGTATGGCATTCAGATTTGGGGCCCCCAACATATGAAGGACATGGACCTGTTAGAGTGAGTCCAGAGGAGGGCCATGAAGACAATCAGAGGGCTGGAGTGTCTCTTCTATGAAGACAGGCTGAGAGAGTTGAGTTTGTTCAGCCTGGAGAAGAGAAGGCTCTGGGGAGACCTTGTAAAAGCCTGCCAGTACCTCAGAGGGGCCCACAGGAAAGATGGGAAGGGACTTTTTAGCAGAACATGTAGTGATAGGACAAGGAGTTATGGCTTTAAACTGAAAGAGGGCAGATTTAGATTAGATATAAGGGAAAAAATCTTCACTGTGAGGGTGATGAGGCACTGGAACAGTTTGCCTACAGAAGCTGGGATTAACCTGTTCCTGGCAGCGTTCAAGGCCAGGCTGGATGGGGCTTTGAGCAGCCTGGGCTAGTGGAAGGTGTCCCTGCCCATGACAGATGGTTTGGAACTAGATGAACTTTAAGGTCGCTTCCAACTCAGACCATTCTATGATTCTATGATTGTCTTTTCATTTTTTTACTATCCAAATCTACTCAATCACCAGTAAATGGAATTAGCTTTTCCCAAAGTCAAGTCTGTTTTATTCACAGCAGTGATTGGTGAGTTATCTGTCTTTATCTTGATCCATAATCTTTCTAAGCCTATTTTCTCCCCTTGTCTGCTGAGGAGTGATCACTTGGGTAGATGTTTGGCTGTTAGCCAAGGCTAACTAAGAACACTGAAAAAATGGTGAGTTTCTGCTAAATGGTCAGAAAAAGGAAAGTGGAAAAGCTTTGTCTGAGCAGAGCTGGGAGTGTGGAAAATGGAATGACAATGCCATATATGTAGCACTGGCTGATGAAGCATGTTATGTTTAGTGAGTATCATCTTGTGTTTGAATGTACTGGGCTATTAGCACTTTTTGGTCATCTGCAAGTTGTTAAGCAATATCAGCAACAGGCAAGATTTAATAGGCAATAGAATTCCCTTATCAATAGCAAGTCATGAAAGTCATAAATGTAAGTATTGATACAAGCATCATTATCTATGCAGATGTATCATTTATCTCCACTAATCAGTTTGGGAGAGAAGCAAGGTATTGCCTTGTGTGCAGCCATATGCACTGTAAGGAACTGGGGAAGGATCTGACTAGTTCACAGTATCATTAGGGTTATGTACTTCACCTTTCTGCGGTCTACCATTGAATGAAAGAGATTAGTAGCACGGTTTTTGAGAACAAGTATTCTGCTAGAAGAGGTGCAGCTGAACATACTCAGCTATGCTGTTCTGGTGATTATATTTTGCAGTATTGAGACTTGAGATTGTCTAATCAGAGAAAGGGAAGTATCAAACAACTTAGAAGATCCACATCCCGGGGTGCATGAAACACAGTATAACCAGACAGGCACAAGAGGAGATTATCCCTCTGTATTTAGCGTTAGTGCCACCTCACCTTGAGTACTATGTGCAGTTCTGGGTCTAGCAATTTAAGAAGGACGTGATTGAAGGTACTTGAATGCATCCAGAAGAGGGCAACAAAACTGGTGAAAGGGATGGAAGAAATGTCCTGTGAGGAGTATCTGGGGACTTTGGGTTTGTCTAGTTTGGAGAAAAGGAGGCTGACCTCATTGCTTTCTACAGCTTCCTGAGGAGGTGAAATGGAGAGGGAGGTGCTGAGCCCTCCTCCCTGATTTCCAGTGACAAGATGTGTAGGGATGGTTCAAAGCTGCATCAGGGGAGATTCAGACTAGATATTAGGAAGGTTTTCTCTATCAAGAGGGTGGTCAAACACTTGAGCAGGCCTCCTAAAGAGGTGGTCAATGCCCCAGGCCTGTGTCAGTATTCAAGAGGCATTTGGACGATGCCCGTAATAACATGCTTTAAGTCTTGGTCAGCCCTGAATTGGTCAGGCAGTTGTACTAGATGATCACTCTAGGTCCCTTCCAATTGGGATTATTCTATTCTTTTCTGTTCTATTCCATTCCACTCTATAGTATTCAGGAGACATCCTGCTCACTGCTGCTTAGCTCTAGCAAAATAGATCATAGTATCATGTTCCAGATTTTTATATGAACTGAGGATTAAAAATTATCGATGTATATATAGCTATATAACTATACATCTATATATCAATGTGCAAACAGATAGACAGATATACAGATGAACATTTATCCAATGTATTCAGTAAGTATGTGACTTGGTTTAGTTTATAATGAAACTGTACAAAAATAGAAGTTCTCATCTTTGTTTTAGTCCTGACATTCCGTTTCACATTATTGAACATGTCTATGGTTATTTACTTTATCATCCTCCACAAATGTCATATCAAAGGCAATTACTGTTCTTCTTAAAGCAATTGCACAATGTTCATTGGGAAAAAGATTTTCATTGAATCAGTCCTTTATATTTGTGTTACTGTTATAACACAAGTTCATGGCCTCATTGGCCACTTTCTGATAATCAATTTTCTCTGTTACTTCTACTTTCTCTTTGTCTTTAGTATGATTTTCTTTCTCTCCCTAAAATTAAATAAACAAGATAATGTTTGTTTGCTTTTCATCTCCAGAACCAGACAAGGTGCATCTAGGCTTTTTTAAGCCTTTAAAATAAGAAAGGTAAATGCATTGATGTGATTTTCTTATTTAGGTAGTTCTATCCCAAAGAACATCTCAGAACAGATATTCTATGACCATTTTTTGTCCTCCTGCTGTTCTCAGTGCTGTTGGTTGTGATTGTAACATTTTGCCAACAAAACCGGTTGAAGAAAGAATTTGGGATTAAGCCTCTGATGGCTGTTAGAAGGTTATTTGTAACTTTAGAAAATGTCATGACACTCTGATTATATACATTTGGTTCTCTAATAGACCAAATTAGCATTGTAATTTTAGTCTTCCACATATACTACTGTCTGAACTGAGGGTGTATTTTGTTTGTTTTGAAAGAGAGGAACAACGTTTATTTTAACATGACAGTTGTCTTTTTCTGTCAAGCTTTCGTTCTTGTGTCAGAGACTAACATGCTTATTTCAGTTATATACTGGAAAATGCCTAGCGTCATTTGTGAAGGCTCTGGAAGATCCACATAAATGCAAATATATGCAGACACATATACATATGCATCTATGCATATATATATACATGTATGAATACATATGCTCATATATACATTTGCATATACATATATACACATGCATACATATGTTGCCTATGAGCAACCCATGACTATCTGCAAAGGGATGTGAAGCCAAATAGGTTTTCCTTAAGAAACATCTAATGCCACTCAGCTTCACTGTGTATACAATGAATGGAGACTTTGGATACACTATTCATTTGGGGTAATATTAATCTATCATGCTTTGGCCATATGTAGACTACATACATACATCACTGTGGGATGCCTCTAGGCAATACAGACGCTCCAGCACAGTTCTCATTGAGGCCATCTTTCAATAATTCTCATTACTGTGGCTAAATAAATGTATCTGAATGTTTTGTATGTGATGTCTCCTTCTTTTCGTATTCCCATTATGAAAGACAATTCATATAAGCTGAACACAAGCACTGGCTAGAGATTTAGTAAGAGAAAGACATGGGTAATATCCCTAAATATTTATCCTGGTATATGAGCACTTTGATGCTCTGAAGTCCTTTTCTGAAAACTTATAGACAGCAGAGCAGAAGCATTTCAGATTGCTCGAACTCATACTGTTTTTCTGTTTATTCATTTTAATTTATAGATTTCAGTTTTTCTGTCCCTGTACTAACACACTGATGATATTGTGTTCACAACAGATGCAGATTTCAGCACGAAAACTCACATGATGTGGATATACAGAAAAATATACATGATTCCTGATAAATACTGCAGTGATAGTGGTTACATTTATGGAGTTTTGATTACATCTGCAACATCTAATCGTAATTTAGATTAGGACATGCCAAATTTTTATGGTTTCAAACAATATTATTGTTTAAAGTCAACAGGTTTAAAGAATTAAATTTATGTATTACAGAGATACTTAATGAGCAATATTTCAAAACAATGGTGGATCAAGCAAACTCTAAAAGGCAGTTTCTCTCCTCACATGTACTCTCAGGGAAAGCTACATTTTCTAAATACTGCTAGAAGTACCAACATCAATGAAGCAACAGAAGACCTCTGGAAAGATGAAGAAACTTAAGTCCCAGGAATCATTATAACCATATGGGCAGGGAGTGCTCCTTTTTAAAAAATTAAGCATACCCCAACAAACATGAAGTTATTTCAAATTGTGACGTAGTATGATACAGTTATTTGTTTGTAGAATAACAAAGCTTGTATTGGCAGAGACAAAAGAATAGGGCTCAAGTACAAAGTCATATTGAGGATGGTTGTTGAACTGTTTGCAATTTAACGTGTTGTAATTACACGTGATTTTTCTTGTTTATTGCTATTCTTTTTGGTTCATTAAAAAAGGAAAACTAATGTTTATTTGAGTCAGATATGAATCCCACAGGAGGAATCCACATTTATCCTCCAATAACATCATTCAGTACGCATGAGAATGTAAAAAGAGAAGCACTTCATAAAAAATAAAATAAAATATAATAAAATAGAAGAAAATAAAATAATATAAAATAAAATTTAAAAAACTGAGTAGTCAGAAGAGCTGTAGCACCTTGGGGAGGCAAACTGCCTGTTCACCCCAAAATGACATCATTAAAAGTACAAAAGGCTGATACAGAATCCATAGTGTGGAAATATTAAAAGTATCTCTGAAGTTTCACAAATAGTTGAAAAAGTGACATATTTAAAGTTAGATTATAGATATAGAAAAAAACAGCTCTAGGAAATGCTATTGCATTTATGAATTCAACAGACCAATTATCAAAACAACAGTATACACCAATTAAAAACGATTTCTGGTTATATTATACATACATGATGTTCTTCATTGATTGGAGACATAAATACAGCTTTTACCTTTGGGCTTCCACACCAGCAAAATAAAAGCCCTTGTCTCCCACTCACAAATCTTCAAACACAAATACCTTTGATAAATATCTCAATAGACTTATGAGTGTTGAAAACAGCACTGCAGCTGTCCAGAGTTTCTAAATGTGAGCATTAACCATATAGTACCTAGATTAAATTTACAACCATTTGAGTCCACTGATCAAGTCCAGTTAAAAATCTTTTCATTTTTTAAGTTATTCAGTGAGCTTTCTGGTCCTAGATATTTCAGATACTTACATGAAAAATTCATGTGCTTCTGTGTATGTACGAGGTGGAGAGCCAAAACTTGATGTGCTCAATATATTGTGTGGTGTACACAGTTATACAGGAAAATAGTTTTATTTGCTGATTCAGAAAAAGCTCAGGCAACATATTATTCCTGCTTCACTCATGTAGAAGCAGTGAAGGAGATGGTTAATCCTGGTTTGGATGTGGTTTTCATGTTGTTAATAATAGAGACATTACATAAACTTGCTGCTTTCACTATTTCTTGCATTCAGATCCAAAAAACACAATGGGCATTTAAGTGCTTATGTTCCTTATATAGCCACGAAAGACAGGTAAAATCCTTAAGGTTTTCAAGAGGAGATTCTATTTTCCTAATTGAGTGAGACTCTTTGGGGGACTTCAGAATCCCTTACTGATCCCCACTGACCATATAATGAATAAGCACTTTACCTGAGGCGCCTCATATAAAATCTAGGCACAGGTTCTTGCCTGAACAGACATTTCAGTAAGTACTTCCATCAGTGTAGGGTACCAAAATATGAAATTCCCATCTAAAGCAAGTGACTTGAGTTGCCGATAGTGCATGCATGTTATTAAATGGTCTATTGTTCAGAGGGCTTGCACAGGAAGTGGGAGATCAAGATTTTAGACCTTTTTCAGGATAGGGGTGAGACAGCAGAGTTCACACACCCTGAGAAAATGACTCTCAGTTTTGGATTCCTTTCTGGGATTAGATTGCTTCATACGTAATATCTTGAGCTGCTGTCCAGGTCATGAGAACACAATGGCATATTAAACTGACTTAAATATAAACTTCTACACTTTGTGTCCCAGTTTATTACATCTAATATTTCCTCTCATTTCCTCAGTCTATTACATGCTCAGTCCAATAACTCTTCCTGTTCAGGTACATATACATTCCAAGGGCTTAAGCCGCTCCTAACCCTCACAAAAAATATGTACCATTTACTTTCTAGAAACCAGGAAAGTGTAACAAGGAAAGAAGCACTTAGTTATTTTCATTTTCCCTGTGCTCTTTCCCTAAGTGAATGCTAACAGTCACTCTCAGGGATAAGAAACAAAGTTAGGAGGAAATCTGGTCTCAACTACTGTGGTTTTTCCTATGTTTTCAAGGAAAGGATAATTTTTCAGGAAGCATATTAAGTCCTGAGAGACCAGAACATGCAAGGTGGCAAATAACAAAAGAATCAAAGCATTTATATTGTAATTTCTTTCTAGTAACCTTTAAGTACTGCAAAGATTCAGGCTATCCTTCTTTTCCATTTATTTCCACCGAGGCATTATTGCTTCTGCTTTCATCTTTTTCATGCACAAACACTTCATGTTCAATTTAAATCTGTAGTTAATGTGTTCATACTCTTTATTCTACTGAAACCTGTTTTCTTAAACCTGCCAACAGAAGCATAATTCTCTTGAGAATTTTCTTCTCCTTTTTCATAAAAGAACAGAATAGAATGCATCTGGATATCACTGCTTTCAAGAGATCTTGTATAAATCCACTACCAAAAATGTGAAGTAAATCTACATTTTCAACTTTCTGAAGTGCACATATGCAGTGGTAACCATTTAAAAAGAAGGATTTTGAAAATATATACAAAGTGTTTCTTTCCAGGGTCTGTGAATTGCTGGAAAATACTGTTATTCTAGTATAGGTATTTTGATGGGAACACATGCAAATTCTAATTACTATAGTAAAGTTATTCCATAGTACTTGCCTTATTATACCACCTCATTTCAAAAACTACGTGAAGTAATTCCCTTCTCTCACAGGTTTCCCTGTATGAGTTGGTAGAGGGCATCTCCTTGTATTAATTATACCAATTTTTTTCCCATCCCTTTTGCTTTACCAGGATGAGGAGGTAATGACAGCATGTTTAGGCCCTGACTTTTAAGCTGAAGAGATCTTGACAAAAACCTGTGTGAGTTAGTTTAGTGTTGGTTATCATTCTACAATAGTAAGACAACACTGAACTAGGGGACAGAAGCATACTTATGGATCATTTACTGCAAAACAACTTCATATCTTATGGTAGACATAATTGTGTGGTTATGTTTTATTACCGTATAAGGAGTAGTACTGAAGAATCCTCACAAAATTTTCAGCAGAATGTGAAGAAGTAGAGATGAAAAGATAGTCCAGATAAGTGGACTGAAATTTTCACTTGCACTTTCACTGGAATGGAGATTTTGAAATGACATGATCAATTAACTTAATGAAGACAAAACAAACACATAAACAAAAATCCCTTAAAGAAAACCTATTAGCCCCCATCCCTACCTGTCCCCACCATGTATAATTCAGACTGCTTATTTTTGACATCCAAGTTTTACCAACCATTTGCTTTTTGCATATTATTTCTCTGTTGTACCTATAAAAGACTAAAAGGATGGAACTGTTCACAGTATTAATTTAGATGTCATTTTCTGACCACCAGTGACCTGTCCACAAAGTGAAATTGGAACAATTAGCATGTATTCATAGTACAGAAAAGATTAGTCAAATTCAATAAATTAAGTTCTCTCTCTCTTTCTCTTTACAGTTGAACTAGTATGTCTTAACTAGGTATTAGTGACCAGTGGAGTTTTAAGCAGTTCCAAAATAAAAACCCAGAGTTTTACAAGTTTTTTTCCAAAACTATATGATTTATGATAATATAATAAAAAGCACATTGTAAGTTCTGTATATCTAGTCTACTTGCCTCCATTGAGCAAGCTTTAAACTGGTCTTGAAACAGGGCTTTAAACTGAAAGACTTGAGCGAAGAGGTCCAGTGTGGCAATGCTCACGCCATCACATCCAACTGGGGAACAAGCCAGCCCAACCACAGAAGAGATATATTTTCCTTGTCTGACTCCCAAGATGAATACCAGAAGGCCAGCCACCTCAAGGATGTGTGTGGCTATGGTGGATCCTCTTGCACTCCTGGGAAACCTGCAGGCTTGATTACCTTTCTGAAATGCCTGTACACCAACATCTGCAGAATGGAGCATAAACAGGAAGAATTAGAAGTTTGTGTACAGTCACAGGTCCATGACTTCACTGCAATTACAGAGACATGGTGGGATAGCTCGCATGACTGGAATGCTGTCATGGGTGGCTATATACTTTTAGGAAAGACAGGCCAACAAGGTGATGAGGTAGAGTTGCTCTTTATGTAAGGAAGCAACAGGAATGTATCGAGCTCTCCCTTAGCGTGGATGCAGAATGAGTCAAGAGCTTATGGATAAAGATCAAGGGGCAGGTCAACATCAGGGACACTGCTGTGGGTGTTTATTACATGCCACTTGATCAGGAAGAGGAAGTCAATGAGGCCTTCTCCAGACAACTGGAGATAACCTCACAATCATAGGCCCTGGATCTCATAGGGGGCTTCAGCCACCCTCATATCTGCTGGGAAGACAACACAGCTAGGCTCATGCCATCCAAGAGTTTCCTGCAGGGCAGTGATGATAATTTTTTGACACAGGTGGAAGAGGAGCTGAGGCAAGGTTTGCTCTTAGACCTTATATTCACAAAGAAGGACTGATTAGGAACATGAAAGATGGGGGCAGCCTTGGCTGCAGTGACCATGAGATGGTGGAGTTCAGGATCCTGCATGGAGGAAGCAAGGCATTAAGTAGGTTTGCAACCCTGGACTTCAGAAGAGCCAACGCTGGCCTCTTCAAGGACCTATGTGGAGGAATCCCATGGGTCAGGTCTCTAGAAGGTAGGGGAGTCAAGAGAGCTGGCTAATATTCAAGCATCATTTCCTCCAAGCTCAATAGGTTCTTCCCCATGAGTAAAAAATCAAACAAATGGGGTAGCAGACCTGCATGGATGGCCAAGAAGCTTCTGGTAAAACTTCAACAAAAGAAGGAAGTTTACAGTATGTAGGCAAAGGGACAGCACAATTGGGCGAAATACAGGGATGTTGTTAGAACATGAAAGGATGTGATGAAGAAGGCAAAGGTCTGTGTGGAATTAAATCTGGTGAGGGATGTCAAGGACAACAAGAAGAGCTTCTTCAAGTACATCAGTAACAAGGGATGACTAGGGAAAACATGCATCCGTTGCTGGATGAGGTGGGTGCCCTGGTGATGAAGGACACAGAGAAGGTGGAGTTACTGAATGCCTTCTTTGCTACAGCCTTTACTGCCAAGGCCAGCCACCAGGTTTCCCAGAGCCTGGAGGCAAGAGAGGAAGTGTGCAGAAAGAAAGACTTTCACTTAGTCAAGGAAGACCACGTTAGAGATCACTTAAGCAAACCTGATACAAAACCGTGGGCCCCAATGGAATGCACCCTGAGTACTGGCGAATGTTATTGTCAAGCAAATCTCCATCATCTTTGAAAGGTTATTCAGAACAGGAGAGGTGCCTAAGGACAGGAGGAAAGCCAGCGTCACTCCAGTCTTCAAAAAGGGCAAGGAGGACCCAGGAAACTACAGGCTGGTCAGTCTCACCTCCATCCCTAGAAAGGTCATAGAACAGCTCATCTAGAAGGTCATCTTGAAGCATATGGAGGAAAAGAAGGTCATCAAGATTTGTAAACATGCATTCACCAAGAGGAAATCACACTCTACCAACCTGATAGCCTTCTATGATGGAATGACTGGCTGAGTAGATGAGGGGAGAACAGTGGATGTTTTCTACTTTGACCTCAGCAAGACTTTTGACACTGTCTCCCATAACAGCCTCATAAATTAGCTCAGGAAGTGTGTGTTAGATGAGTGGACAGTGAGGTGGACTGTGAACTGGCTGCACTGTGGAGCTCAGGGTTGTGACAAATGGCACAGAATATAGCTGGAGGTCTGTAGCTAGTGGTGTTACCCAGGGATCAGTACTGGGTCCCATCTTATTCATCTTATTCATCAGTGACCTGGATGAAGGGACAGAGTGCACCCTCGTCAAGTTTGCTGATGATAGTAACTGGGGAGAGTGGCTGATTCATCAGAAGGCTGTGCTGGTGTTCAGTGAGACCTGGACAGGCTAGAGAGGTCGGCAGAGGGGGACCTGATGAAGTTCAACAAAGGCAAGTGTAAGGTCCTGCACCTGGGGTGGAACAACCTGATGCACCAGTACAGGCTGGGGCTGATTTACTGAAAGGCAGGTCTGTGGAGAAGGACATGGGAATTCTGTTGGACAGCAAGTTGACCATGAGCCAGCAGTGTGTCCTTGTGGCCAAGGACAATGGAATCCTAAGGTGCATTAGGAGAAGTGTGGCCAGCAGGTGGAGGGATGTTATCTTTCCCTTCTACTGCTCTGGTCAGGCCTCATCTGAAGTACTGTGCTTAGTTCTGGTCTCCCCAGTTCAAGAGAGACAAGGAACTACTGAAGTGAGCACAGCCAAGGGCTACAAAGATGATTAGTGAATGGGAGCATCTCCCTTATGAGGTAAGGCCGAGAAAGCTGGGCCTGTTTAGCCTGGAGAAGACTGATTGGGGATCTTATCAATGTATACAGATATCTTAAGGGCGAGTGTCAAGAGGATGGGGCCAGGCTCTTTTCAGTAGTGCCCAGTGACAAGACAAGTGGCAAGGACTACAAACTGAAACACAAGAAGTTCCATGTGAATATGAGGAAGAACTTTACTTTGAGGGTGACAGAGCACTGGAACAGGCTGCCCAGAGAGGTTGTGAGTCTCCTCTGGAGACATTTAAAACATGAACACAATTCTGTGCAATCTGCTCCAGGTCAACCTGCTTTGGCAGGGGGCTGGACTAGATGATTTCCAGAGGTCCCTTCCAACTCTAACCATTCTGTGATTCTGTGATTGCAGGGTAGATAAAGTTTTCTGCAGAATTTGAAAACTCATTCTGCCATAAGTTTTAATCAAAATTTATTATGTTCTTTGTTGTTGTTCTTATTCTCAGGTAGTCTATACAATAGAGAGAAACAGCTAATTCTTACTTTTCTCAAACTTAGACTTAAAGCAAAACCTCTTCTGTTATCTGGAGTCACCTGATTCTCTAGAGTCAGCTGATACATAAGTTTGACTGTTCTGAATTGCATGTATTCAAGTGCATATATTAGCTACAGTTTACAGTTAAGAACACTGCACGGGAGGGCAGAGCAGGGCAGACAAGGGTAGCGAAGAGAAGGAAGAGGGAAATTTTGTGGGGTGGGAGGAGAGGAAGGAGACCTTCTTGAAGTATGTGTTCAACTTGAACAACATAGTCAATGTTCATGAACAACAAAATGGTAATAAATTATTATGTCAGAAAAGGAACATGAAGGGATTTAATTTAAGAATATGTTTACCACAAATTTAAATATTGGATACTTGTAAAATATTTCTCAATAACATGCAGAATTTTATATCATCTTTATTAACAGATATATGACAACATGTTATTGTAATAATGATGCCTCTTCATTTTTATTTTTTTCCTCCTTCCTTCCATTGTGGTGTTGGACTCATTTGAGAAAGTGATGGAGCTAAAACCTTTATGTGATGACAGAATCAATAAATACTCTGTTTTTCAGCATTCATTCTTTCATCAAACTTGACAAAAAAAATGCTGCGTAAATTATCTCTTGCTTTTCTTATGAGAGGAATCTTAAGGATAAAAATTCTAATAATTATATAGAATGAATATAATGACTTTAAATTCAGTTGACTGAAAAACACCCATATGACAACTAGAAGGGAGTACTGTCCTTTTCCAATACTACTTATTCACATTATGCATTCAAATATACTAAGCAGCCATGTGTTTTGAGGGAAAGAAATCTTTTTTTTTTTCATATAAAAGTCCTTCAGCATAATGTCAGAAGTACACAAGTGAGATAACATAAATATTTAAGGTCCATTGTATCAGTGAGTTGTGCCCTCTGGATATGCACATTCAGTTATAGCCTCAGGTCACACAGACAATTAATTTGGTGGTTTCATCTTGACTGAGAGTGAATACTGGATTTAACTAAAGAAAAAACACACAGTTTGCCAGAAATAGAGATTATCAAGTGAGATTAAGGTAGGGGTTTTATTCTGTAAAATACACTTCACAGTGTCACTTCAGGCACCTCATACTAGAACTTCACTTTTTTTCAGGAGCTCCTATATCCAAAGGGAAAAAAAGAAAGTGATAATGTGTATATAAAAATACTTCTTAGAGATTCAAAAAGTTTAAGACCTGCAAGGATCATTATTATTATTATTACTAACCACTGTAATAACTCTGAATAGTAAACCCTTTCTGATTAATTATTCTAAAGTAATTGCACAATTTTGAGAAATATTTTCATATAATTTAGTTATATCTAAAAAAGCAGATGGAGACCATCATTTAAAAGTAAAATGGATTTTCATAGGCAAGTAATGAGAAAAAAATGTGTTATTTAGTGGGTTTTTAAAAAATCCATTGTCTTACAATTACTGATAACGGAAATATAAATTGCATATGAAAGATATCAGGAAGAAGAAAATACTGATTGTAGATGTATTGGTATATAATAATAGTATCTTTCACCAACTGTATTATTTAATTTAGAAATAGTAAAATTTCTGCAAAAAGCAAGCTTTTCTTAATATTTTATTGCTAAGTATTTTCTCTCTTTAACTGTCTTTAACTATATATAATTACTGGCTCTCCTGATCTTTAATTTAAGGTACTTTTTTTTTTTTTTTCTTTTTTTCTGCTATGACACTTTGTTCTGTTTCATATATTTCACACATTTATGAAACACTACATTCTGATCAGGTAATCAAGAACCAATTACTGAAAGTTTGTGTGTTGATACTGTTTCTTTTGGTTTCTCTGTGTTTATCCTTATGTTAGTGCAAAATAGCTGGGATATGAGAGTGGTGTTAGGCAATAAGTCTGTGTCTGACTTCTTTCAGTGCCATATGACAAAAGCTGTAATATTTTCATTTTCACTGCTGGTCTTATGCAGTTGCAAGGATTTCAAATATGGACAACAAACCTGTAGGCTATGGCTTGCACTGAAAACGTCATGCAGAGGTTGCTATAGAAGCACCTAAAATTCAGTGTAAAACTAGATATAAATTAATCTTGCATAAGATAAAAACAACAACAATATTCTCTATTTCCCCCCCCCCCCCCTACAATATTGGTTTAAGAAATCACTCTGTCTCATGTCAATATGAAAGGCGTTTATTTTTTTGGTGGCTTTTTTTTGTGCGTTGTTAGTTTTCCTTGTTTGCTACTTTTCTTGCTGTTGCCTTTGCATCTAGCTACATCATTATTTGGATTTATAAAAGAAGTATTTTACTAGCATGAAAAATACCAGTCACAGGAACTTACAGGCTTTAACACCAGATGATCCTATATTCAGTGTCATCATAAATATCTTTCAACAAAGCTGGGACAAAATTGACTATAAGAATAAAGGTAGGAAAGAATTGTGAAAGCAAGTTGTCTTTGCAGCTTAATCTCTACAATCAGGTTTAACATCTTAAAAATTACCCTGTCTACTCATCACAGTCTATCTTAATCTGTCACTTGATCAGTAACATGAAGACACTAACTACTATGGTACAGTACCATGCAGACTGAGACACAGACAGCAACCGCAAAAATTTAATAATTACAATTTAATTGCCTTTATTTGAACATCTGCTTTACAAAGAAAAGGTGAACTTGGAGATCTTGTTTTATAAAATATCTGAACAAGAAATTACTGACTTAATTACAAATATATTTCAAAAATTGTATTAATATAGTCCTACAAAATGACATATGGATGAACAATGCCCTGTCAATGGTGGACTTTTTAAACAGTTTATTTCTTTTCCAACTCTGCTCCCTCTTAGACTAAAATGGCATTAATGAAATTTGTTAATTCTTTAATTTCAGATGCAGAACAACCATCTATTTTCCAATCATTGTTTGAAGGTAAATATTTTTGTGCTTCCTTTGCTGGAAAGTAATAACGCTATTGTATCTAGTTAGTTAATTGAACTATGAAGAACTAAAAAATCAATTTCAATTAATCATTTACATTAGGAGTGATGCTTACTTCATTTTTGTTAAATATAAGTGTTGCTGTACTATTTCATCTTCACTATGTAAGGACAGAGCTGTAAAGTTTTCTGGGTACATCCTGACAACTATTGAAGCCTTATTTTTTTCTTTTACTTATCTATCTTTGCCTAACCCCTCCCCCCCCCCCCCGCAAGTTGTTCTTCTTTTTCTAGAAGTAGAAATGTTCCACAACTCCCTCTATAAAAAATGTTTCCAGGATTTGACAGTCACTTGAATTAATGGAGATTACAGTTTATAGAAGTGAGAGATTTACTTATGAAAGCCACCAGTGAAGTTTAAACTTAGAAATTAAATATTTCTTAGTGTCATAATTAAAGGAAGTATAATACTGGCTTAATAAATATATAGAAATATATGCTTATGTGTAAACATTCCATACCTAAAAAAATCACAAACCAACCCCAAAACATTGTTGGGATTGCAAACTCCGGGAGTCAAAACTGAGCAGGTCTATGCAGGCAATTTTCTTGTTGATGAGCTTTGTGGTAAACTAGTTCAGATCCCTCCATAAGCATTTTACACACCAGTATTTTTTCTTACAAAGGCAATATAATAGGCCTGTTTAAAGCATCTCAGCCCAAGCAAACACAAGATAATCTTTGCCATTATTTTTTTATGAATCCAAGATATTATACTACGCATGGAACTACACAAATGAAGTCAATAAGCACAACTTGATCAGTAACATGATCTTCCCTATTTAAAAACTAGCCAATGCCTTATATAAACTGGTGCAAAAACATTCTGAGATAATAAATGTTCTGTAATAAAGAACACTTAGAAATGTGTAATGTCTGGGATTGTCAATAAAGAAAGTATTGTATTATAATAAAACAAACCTAAGTGTTCTGCCTGTGGAAATTAATCCTATGGAAGGAGGATTTGGGGTTGGGTTTTTTAACAGATTAGAAACAACTGGTTCTTCTTTCTAAGCCAATCTATCACATTTAGAAATTCTGAATCCCTTGTTAGTTTTCAACCACTGGTCATTCTAGCACATAATTTAGGGAAACCTTGGGATTAAAAAAGAATTAGAATTAAATAAGGCAATTTATTTCTTTCTGTAAGTCTTGGGCTGCTGTCTTAGCTATTGCAATACTTCCAATGGAAGCCCTCTTTCTGACTTGTGCAGCTTAAGTTTAAATAATAGAGTATAACTACTTCTGAACGGTTTGCAAAAGCTATGAAGAAGTTTTAAATAATTTAGAAGTTTGTGAATGACGGAAATAAGAATGAGAATTTCCTATTATTGAGCACTCAAGGGGCAAGAATTGCAATAGGATAAGTGTATATTTCTCTGCTAGCTTTCATAAACATATGGTTATTTTTGGATGATCTGATCCAAATGACTTACCTACTGTCCTGCTTTTGGCTGGGATGGAGTTAACTTTCTTCTTAGTAACTAGTACAGTGTTGTGCTTTGGCTTTGATGTGAGAACAAAGTTGATAACACATTGATGTTTTTAGTTGTTGCTGGGTAATCTTTATACTAAGTCAAGGACTTTTCAGTTTCTTGGGCCCTGCCAATGAGAGGGATATAGGGGCACAAGAGACTGGGAGGGGACACAGCCAGGTCAGCTGACCTGAACCAAAAAAAAGAGGTATTCCATACTATGGGATATCATGCTTGGCATACAAACTTGTGCGGTTAGCTGGGGTGGGGGGGATCATTGCTCGGGGACCGGCTGGGCATCAGTCAGTGGGTGATGAGCAGTTGTACTGTGCATCACTTGTTTTCCTTTCTCCCTTTTCCTTCGGATTTTCTCCTTTTCCTCACCTTTCCATAATAAGTTATTATTATTATTGTTATTGTTGTTGTTCTTACCTTTCTATTCGGTTTAAATTATTAAATTGTTCTTATCTCAATCCTTGAGTTTTACATTCCTTTCTGATTCTCCTCTCCACCCCTCTGGGGAGGGAAGGGGGGGGAGGGGGTTGGGAGCGTGTGGGAAGTAAGCAAGCAGCTGCATGGTGCTTGGTTTCTGGCCAGGGTTAAACCACGACACCTACATGTACTGATAGACTAGCAAAGTACTACCTAGAAATATGTAGAATTGTTGTAAAGCCTGTTCAGTGATCACTTTATATCTAAATTTTCCAAATGTAATAATGAATTCTTGTACTGATGAATTCATATTAAAATAATAGCATCATAAAAATAACAATTATTCCATTTCATCCAGAATTGCTATCTGGGTATAAAATTTCTACTAAAGCTTAGTTTTTTTTTCATGCATCTTTCCTAAAAAACTTAAGAAGAAAATATTGGGAGTTGGGTCCATGCTTAATGTTAAGCACTAGCAGAGAACATCTGGGGAGAAAAAAAATAATCTTAACATACCAAAAGAAACATCAGAGGGAACAATTCCTTCTATCTTCCAGCTATTTCATGTTTAAAAAAATAGATAAGCATAAGCTGTTCAAGAGAGTTATTTACTGTACTGACTCTTGGGTGGAAGGATGTGTGAAAAACAGCATTATACTCTGAGAGCCGATACCTTTAACTCTTCAAAAATTTTGCCTGAAAATGATTGAGTCTTGCCCTAGCTCACCTGTAGATTAGTCGTACCTCAAGGCTGTTATACAAGGCAAATGAATTGGCTACTTCTTACATGCTATGCCGTCTCAGTGACCTCTTTTCCTCCCGTACTTGAACCATTTTTATTTCTTCTCAGCCTGTGTGAAAGTTCTTATAATTTTGTCACATATTCTTATTTTTTTGTTTTATCTTACTTCATCTCACCATATTTTTTATGCTATTCTTCTTCATGATTCTATGATATTTTTTGCACTTTGCTCTACAGTCATTGCAACTCTCCCTTTTTCTTGACATTTAATGCATTGCAATTGTCTCTTTCTCTTTACTACTTCTGGCATTTCCTTCCGTATTCACACAGTATGCTGTTTGTTAGTTTGCTCATTTTTTTCTTGCTCACAACATATTTATAGAAAAAGGACACATATAACCCTCACCATAATACTAATTTTCTTTTGAACACTTTACATTTCCCCTGTGTCCTCTCTCTCTCTCTTTTCTCTCTTTAATTTGGTTCAATCCCAATCAATACTGTTCTCTGCTTCTTTTTTCTCCAAAATATTTTCTGCTACCTTATTAGACTTTTCTTACTGATATTTTCTGACA